>NW_021167246.1:0-288653 GCF_003724135.2 Verticillium nonalfalfae | reverse complement strand
TTCCCGGTGGGAAGAAGCACTTGGTACATGTGCCAACCTCCCTGAGCTGAAAGACGTGCCTACAGTACATCGAGTACGAGTGTGACGTGACATGAGTGCAGGGTGGGCAGAAAAAAGCCCATTGCTCATCACGATGTGCTCCAGATTGGACGCAGATAGATTTACGTGTTTGGGAGCTGAGAAGCGAGCTTCATCAGAGGACACGGCAGGGGTTTGCTCGTACAGTTACTCTTTGGACCGCTGCTGGAGAGATTGGAGACTGGGGACTTGGGGGAGCCATAGATGGAAGAGGGCACAGCGATCGCCGCAAAGGGCAGTGCATCTGCGAACGACGGCAGAAGCAAGCAGTGAACGCGCCCATTTTTAGCGAACCAGCGAAAGCGAAAGAGTGTGAAGGGGGAAAAGCCCACAAGAAGCACCCAGCGCTCCGTCACCCTTGTGCGACGCGACAGCGGTAACCCGTCGACCTGGTCTGCGCCGGGCTGCGTTGGCTCGCCTGGACAGCACCGCCGGAGGTAGCTCTTACGGCGGACAGACGAACCGGCAAAACGTGCGTCTCTGCCGTCTGGTCACATATCACAAACCCGCCATCTGCGTCCCTCGTTTTGGTGTCTCTCGCATGCCGGATCACCAACCAGACTAGAACCTGTCTTGTTTTTTTTGCCTCCATGCTTCCCTCAGTTCGCTGACATGCCGAAGCGCCCCCCTCTCTCCCCTTCTTATTCCCCTCTCCACGATGCGTGCGTATGTTTGAGAGACAGAGACAGCGCGTTCCCGCTTTGGATGCCCGCCCGCCAGCACCTTGCCCTCCCCAGCCCACTACGAGCCCTGATGCGTACAGATCACGTCGATCTTTCCAAGTCAACTCGGCCGGGAAGGGAAGGAGGGAGGTATGTGCACCTGCGCGTGCGCGTCTCTCTTTCAGCTCTCGTCGACGTAGCTCTGTACCCTGGGTTTTCTGTGCCTGTCTCGGTCTTCCATGCGAACCAATTCTGCTTTGGGGGCAAGGCAGATAGATTGGCGGTACAGCCAAGGGGGGGTGGGAGAAGAAGAGGAGCCTGACAAGAACGCGACCATCTGTAGCCGGGCGCGGGAATCTTCGCTGATCGGCGGTCTCAGAAGGCGTGTGTGTGAGGACGTCCGGCGAGTCCGGCGGCTCAGCTCGGCGGAGGGAGAGGCGACCTCTCTGCCCGCCTATTGTCCTTGTAGGGGGGGATGGAGAGAGCGGGCCTACCTACCACGCCCTGTTCGGGGTGGCGGTTGGTTGGAGTGTGCCGAGGCTGCTGTCTCTTGTCGCTTTTTTACCTACGGGGTCATGTCCGCTTCCGACGGGACGGTTGTGTCCACTGTGTCATGATATGTGACAAGTCGTGGATGGGCGGCGGGATGTAAGGGAGGACATGAGCGGGCTACGTGCTCTGCACGTTTGGTTTCGGGACGGTCATGAGCCCATCTGAGAAGGGATAGAGAAGGGAGTGGGTTTCAGGCTCCGCCGCCGCCTGCGCGAGGGCGCGCCCGCGTGTTCGATTCCCTGTTCCTCGGCGGTTGTGGTCCAGACTCTTTGTTGGTGATACGATCCCGTGTAAGGAGATCCTGTGTTTCCTTACGTGATGTGTGGCCGATCATGACGTGAAGTGATCTGACATGCCACGCACAGTGACGCGTTTACCATTCAGTTATACGACGTTGATGATCTTTTGGGACACGATAAGGTTTTACCTTGAGGAGGCTCTCGGTTGCACTATTTTGGCGCGTTTTGCGCGCGTCTCCTCGGGTAAACCCTGACAAACTGGGCAGGATTTGAATGTAACCCAAACCAAATCACGAAACATACCGTGTTATCGAAGCCTTTATGATATTCTTCAGAGTAGTTTTTTTTTTTTTCGAAATTGGTTTACAGGGCATTATAGATAAAGAATGGTGCTGGTCGATCGATCATCGAAACCTGAAAAAAAAATGAAAAAAAAAACTCAGAACGCCTTGGACCTTCTTTTCAGCCATCTTCCTTCCGCATGCTCTTTTCCCCGCCACCCGTGATGCTAGTCTGCTATCTTGCGTGTCATGTCATGAATTTTCCAGTATCCTCATCAGCTGCTGATTACTCGCAAACCAGCTCGCCAGAGGATTGCCCGATGAGTCAACCTGCAGCCCTAGGTTCGCCATGAACTGATCCTCGGCCGTCTGTGCCGCCACCTCGCCAGGCGTGAACGCCATGCTCTGACTCGAAAAAGGCACCGACGTCTGACCTGCGGGCGCCACCCCGCCGCTGGTGACGGTGCCGGTGCCGCTCCCGCTCCCGTCGCCTCCCGTGCTCCAGGCGTCCACCTGCAGGGAACTGCTCTCCTGGACCGAGATGTAGCGCACGGCGACGCTGTAGAGGGCCTGGAAGAGGCGCAGTTGGTTCTGGGTAGAGAGGTGGCGCGACGAGTAGGCCGTTCCCTCGAGGGTATCGAGGAAGCTGCGCAGGACCTGGAGATCTGCCCTGCTTGACGTTTCGATGGCGTGGCAGAACAGGATGGTGAAGGGCACGAAGGGGGTTTGTAGGAGGGACCTGGTTTCTCCAACGTCAGCTGCCCCCGTTGCATTGCGACTTAAGAGCCCGTTTCAAAGACACCAGAGTAGGAAAGCGGGGGGGGGGGAGGGGTTTAGCTTGCCAGTCGATGAAGAGGACAATGTAAGCCGATGTCTTGACGGTTTGCGTCTGGGTCAGGGCTTTGAGGCACTGCTCATGCTCGTCGAGAGCCTGGCGCGCCGTGGCGATGCACTCCGCTGCAAATGAAGAGATAAAGGGTTCCGTCGGCGGGAGGCTTCGATAGGCCAGCGTCAGCATGGAAAGGTACGCGATCCGATCTGCGCGCCAGGTGAGCTCCGAGAGGGGAGATTGGCCGCCGCGCCCTGCCTGGCTGACGATTTCTCTCTGTGAGCGAACACGGTCAGCGCGACATGCATGCATCGGGTTGACGTGCTCTGGTGAACGACGAACCTCCAGCGCCTCGGATGCCTCCCTTAGGCTCTTGAGGTCATCGATTAGCGTGCGTGCCCGCTCGTAGCGGACTTGCTGCGGCTGGAGAAACGCCCCCAGACTGTAGATTTCATCGTAGAGCCGGCCCTGTAGGGCCCCTGCTTGCGTCCACAGCGGCGTCAGTTTGTTGATGAGCAAGTCGGGTCCTGTCGGTTGTTTGGGGCGCGGAATGGTGATGTCACTGTCGCGAATGTTGGAGGAGCGGCCCAAACGCAAGGCAAGCCCCTTTTCGCTCCCATATACGGCCCAGAAGAGCCGAAAATTCCTCACCTGCTGCGCGGACGAAGCTGGATGGAGCGAGACAGCGCTGTGCAGGCCGAGGGCCTGACAGGCGTGTGCACTCTTCGAGATGAAGGACCATGCGGCTGTCGTCTTGATGGTTTGGAGACAGTAGGTGGTCTGTCAGGTCAGCGCGTGATCAGTAGTTCAGTAGTTAAGTTTCGGAGGGAAGAAACACGGAGGGGAAGTATGGGGCGGCTTTTGATGCTGCCGGAAAACAACTATACTGTACTGACCGCCATATTCAGCGCGTAGATGTAATCCATGGTATTTGGTACGTGATATCCCAAATGAGCCAGCAGCGTTTCAAGGTTATCCCGGCAAAGATATGATTGCGCGGTATAATCATTCATCTCGTCTTCATCTTCCATAAAACTGGCGCACTCGAGAAACAGCCAGAACATGCCCGTGTTGAAGATGATGAGCTCTGCTTCAGACGATGGCCCGGGGGAGCAGACTCTGATGACATATTCTGTGAAATGGCCCATGGACTCAAACTCGGGCAGCCACAAGGCCTCCACCATGTCATGTTCTGCCATTGAGGTTAGAATCTGGTACCAGGAGACGTAGCGGCAGAAACGCACCTTGAGCCATACGTAGACAGCCAAAAACCTTGTCGGCTGCCGGCGTAGGGAAGTTGACTGGTTTTCTCCCGTCCTCCAGCGGCCTGGCGTGCGGAAACAAGGTTTCTGAGGAGTCGGCTGTCTGATTCTGAGCATCGGCAATGCTGCTTAGGGTCTGCATGACAGGTGCCATTTCCACAGTGACCCTCGGGGAAGGGCTGTTACCGACCACATTCTGAAGGAAAGCCGTGGCGAACAATGCATGCGCAGAGATGGAAGACTCGCCGCCGAACTCTGACTGAAGCACTGCCGGTGACCTGCCAGATCCGATAACAGGGGTTTGAACCGAAGTCGGAGACGGTCGCGTCGAGGTGGCAGCTGAGGCAGCGCCGTGCTGGGTAGGACCTGGGCTTGAACCCGGCTGATGCTCGTGATGAAGCTTCTGTAGCATGTACTTCAAGTCGTCGACCGTCTTCGCGATGTGCTCAATATTTTGCTCTCTGCAGTGGATATTTAGCTATGCCCTTTTCTCCCTGTGGGGTTGGGTGAGTGCAGCTACAAATCATTCGAGACCCTGACACGCTGCCTACGAATTCTTGGCTTATAGCCCAACTCGTAGGTGCAAGATAATTCTAAAGCCAAACATTTCTGGCATGGATGCCCTCTACTACACTTGATCTAAGGTACGGTGTGTGAGTGATAGCCCGCTTGCTCATGAGCGCGACCTGGAGCCGTGTGACAGTAGCCTCGCTAAAGCTTGCCTTACCTTTCGCCGACGACATCGGTCGCACTAGGTACTCTGAAATCAGCACTATTTTCTCCTCGTAGACACATCAACAAGACAAATGTTAGCAAATGATCGGAAAAGCAGACTCACAGCCAGCGATAATTCATTCCCCGCTTCGCCGGCAGGGTTCGTGTCACTGCCCTCCCCTTCGTCCATGGCTGAGTGAGACGCTCAGGGCGCCAGTCGCAAGATGACGGAGTTCGGAGCTTTCGCAAAGACGACCATGCGGCGCAAATCCTTTGATCTACTGCGCAAGACTCATCGGTCGACAGTCAGTGGCCCCCGGAGGCCGTGAACAACGAGAGCTGACGTTGATGACGGCGGCCGGAGCCTCCGAAAGACCGTCATCTGACAAAACTGATTAGCTAATCTACGCCAAGTATGGAGAGTATCGAGGACGACGTCGGTTGTCGGAGCCTCCGTCACTCCTTCAGACTGGGTCATCCACAGCTGCGCAGCCCGCGAGATGCGGCCCCGAATTGAAACGGAGGTGATGCCGATGCCTTCGGGCCTGTGTAAGTAGTGATGTGTCCGTATATAGTCTTGGCCCCGGGCTCTGCAGGAGGACTGTTCGGGCCACTCTGCTCACGTATATGGCGACGTATTTCGACAGAAACTCGGGACAGTCATTTCACCCACCTCTACTGTCAATGTTCTCATAGACATTGGTCGTCCCTTCATAGGCAAACATGACTGCCGCGAACGTCGCGGAGAAATCTTCAAACGCTACCGCCTATACAGAGCCTCCCACTCCTTCAGGCCTCAAGGCCTATTTGGTATGCGCCCCTGAAGGCCACCGTTCAACCAGGAAACCTCATGCTGACATGTCTGCCCAGCGTATCTTCACAAATGGAGACGTACAACTGTATGCCCTCGAGGCGGTGGCTATCATCGCTGCCATAACCTCTGGAGTGGCCCTTGCTCTCGTCAATGTTGTTCTAGGCAACTTTGTCACCATTCTGGGCAACGCCACGGACGGTGGGCTCTTTCCAGATGGATTCATGTCTCGTGTACAGACGGCAGCGTGAGTACTTTTGCTCCCTGACAGCTTGACTGGCGATGATCTGATCCATCCTCATTTCAAGCCTTCGATTCGTATACATTGGCATTGCGCGATTCTGTGGCACCTATATCTACGCGTCCCTCTTCACATATGTTGCTCACCGCATGACACGAAACATTCGCTGCGCCTACCTCCGCGCCGCCTTGAGCCAGGAGATTGCCTTCTTCGACCAGGGAGCCAGCGGCTCCATAGCCATGCAGGCAACGACGAACGGCAAGCTCATCCAGTCCGGCACCGCCGAGAAGCTCGGTCTCTTCGTCCAGGCCATGTCGACGTTCATCGCCGCCTTTGTCGTGGCGTTTATCGCCGACTGGAAACTCACTCTGATCATCTCCTGCATCATCCCGGCCCTCCTCCTGATCAGCGGCCTGGTCGCATGGCTGGACGTTATCGTGGAGACGGGAATGCTTCAGGTGTACGGCCAGGCTGGTAGCTACAGCGAGAGCATTCTCGGCGGCATCCGTGCCGTCCATGCGTTTGGCTTGCGAAACCGCCTCGTCGCCAAGTACAAGGCCGAGTTCCTCGACGATGCGTACAAACGCGGCATGAAAAAGAACGTTCTCTACGGCATCCTCTTTGGTGGCGAATACTCCGTGCTGTACTGCGGCATGGGCCTGGCCTTCTGGCAGGGCATCAACATGGTCGACAGGGGCGCGATTGACGACATTGGCGTCGTCTTCACGTAAGTATTCCGGCCGCGTTTGGTCCGTCGTGCGTTCCCGGACTGATGTCGAGTCAGGGTTGTCTTCTCTATCGTCATTGCGGCCATGATGATCACGTCGATTGCACCTCATATGCTGGCCTTTGGCCGCGCGGCGACGGCCGCCGCCGAGCTCTTCACGCTCATCGACCGTGAGTCTGCAATTGATCCGTTTGGCGAACATGGCGAGAAGCCTCGCCACGTCGCGGGGAACATTGAGATCCAGAATGTCACTTTTGCCTATCCCAACAGACCTGAGGCGACGGTTCTGCAGGACTTCACCCTCCGCGTTCCGGCTGGCAAAGTCACTGCTCTGGTGGTAAGTCATGGCTAGTGCTGAGAGTGCTGTGTCGACACGACTCTGACACGGGTATAGGGACCCAGCGGATCTGGCAAAAGCACCATCATTGGCCTCCTGGAACGCTGGTATGACCCACGTCAGGGAAGAATCACGCTTGACGGCATCGGCCTCGGCGACCTCAACCTGAGGTGGCTGAGGACAAATATCCGTCTTGTACAACAGGTAAGAACCCATGTCTGCGACGAAGAGAGCATGGCACTTCTTCTTGTCTTCGATTACAAGGCCCAGTGGCACGTTGGCTGACCTTGTCCAGGAACCGGTTCTCTTCAATGGCACCGTCTTTGACAACATAGTCAAGGGGCTCATCGGAACAGCCTGGGAAGATGCCTCTACCGAAGAGAAGAAGCGACGAGTACAGAACGCCGCCGAGCTGGCTTTCGCACACGACTTTATCACCGACCTAGCCCAGGGCTACGACACCCCCATCGGACAAAGAGGTAGTCTTCTCTCGGGCGGTCAGAAGCAGAGGATCGCCATCGCGCGGAGCATCATCTCGGAACCAAAGATCCTGCTTCTCGACGAAGCCACGAGCGCGCTCGACCCTCAGGCCGAAGGCATCGTCCAGAAAGCCCTCGACAACGCCTCGAGGAACCGCACCACTATTACGATCGCGCACAAGCTCGCCACGATCCGCGGCGCCGACAACATTGTCGTCATGTCCCACGGCCGCATCGCCGAGCAGGGCACCCACGAGGAGCTCTGCAACCAAGGCGGTCTCTACGCAAAGTTGGTCCGCGCCCAGGACCTGGCGCCGTCCAGCGATGCCGCGTCGAGCAAGACGGCGGTCGAAGATGACAGTGTCGAGTCGGACCTTGAACCGAGGTTGGCCCTCACCAAGACGCACACACGAGAGACGTCAGAGCTTGCGGCTCTGCAGGCGCGTGAAGATTTTGATTTATACAAGCCCCTCGGTTTCTTCCAAACCATCGCCAAGCTGGTGAAACTCACCCCGGAGCTGCGCTCATGGTACATCTTGACTCTTGTGACCTGCGTGGCAGGAGGTGCGTACACCACGAGACCAGATCACTCCGTCTCAAAGGCCGCTGACCTGACGAAACAGCCGCCATCTTCCCCGGCCAAGCCATCTTGCTGGCGCAGGTTCTCGACACGGCCTCGTCGCCCAACATGGTCTCGCGGGGCAACTTTTTTGCCCTCATGTTCTTCGTCATGGGCCTCGGCTGCTTCGTGGCCTATTTCGTCATGGGCTGGGCGTGCAACATGATCGGCCAAGTCCTCACCCGGCGGACGCGCCACGAGCTCTTTGACTGCATCCTCAAGCAGGACCTCCGCTTCTTCGACCGCCCGGAGAACACGGTCGGGTCCCTGATGAGCAAGCTCGACTCGTACCCGCAGTCGATATTCGAGCTGATGGGCATGAATGTTGGTCTCATCACCATTGCCGGCATCAACGTCCTCATCAGTGCCATCCTCGCCCTGGCCATCTCGTGGCGCGTCGCCGTCATTGGCGTCTTTGTCGGGCTCCCACCGATGCTCGTCGCGGGATATGCTCGGGTTCGCCTCGAGGCCAAGATCGACGCAGACATGGGCAAGCGGTACGCTGCCAGCTCCTCTGTGGCGTCAGAGACGACGACAGCCATCCGGACTGTCTCATCGCTCGCCATCGAGCAGACCGTCCTCGCACATTATGCTGAGGAGCTTGATGCGGCCATCCATAATGCGCTGCCGGGGCTGTTCAACATGATGATTTGGTTTGCGCTGACGCAGTCGATCGAGTATTTCATCCTGAGTCTGGGCTTCTGGTACGTCGTCCTGTCCATCTCCGAGCATGATGCGTCTTGCGTGGAACGCGTATGTGCTGACGTGACGACTGTCTAGGTGGGGATCGAAACTCATCTTCGAGGAAAAGGTCACCTTCTACCAGTTCATCGCCTCGTTCATGGCTGTGTACTTTTCAGGACAAGGCGCCGGACAAATGTTCAGCTTCTCGAGCAGTGAGCGGTCACCTTTCCATACAGGCCGCAAACCCCCTGACAACACGCCCGGCTGACCGCGTCTGCAGGTTTCTCCAAGGCCATCCAGGCCGCCAACTACTACTTCTGGCTGCGAGACCTCGAGCCCATCATCCGCGAGACGGACGACAACCGCGACATGGCACCGGCAGAAGGCTGCCAATCCTTCGAGCTCGACAAGATCAGGTTCTCCTATCCCACAGCCCCCGACATTCGCATCCTCCAAGGCGTCTCCCTCACCGTACGCTTGTCTTCGCCCCCTCTTCCCCCCATCCGAAACCACACCGTGCCTAACAAGCCCAAACAGATCAGCCCCGGCGAATTCGTCGCCTTTGTCGGCGCCTCCGGCTGCGGCAAAAGCACCCTCATCTCCCTCCTGAACCGCTTCTACGACCCGACGTCAGGCACCATCACCGTCGACGGCGCCACCCGCTCCCAGCCCTGAACCCGGCCCTCTACCGCCAAAACGTCGCCCTCGTGCAGCAAGAGCCGACGCTCTTCCCAGGCACGATCCGCGACAACATAGCCCACGGCCTCCCGGAGTCGTCGTCATCACCGCCGTCGTCAACTGCATCGCCAGGTTCCGCGCCAGCAACAACAGACGCCCAGATCGAACAGGCCTGCCGCGCCGCCAACGCCTGGACCTTCATCGCCTCGCTGCCCGAGGGCCTCGACACGCCCTGCGGCCAGGGCGGCGGCCAGCAGCTGTCGGGCGGCCAGCGGCAGCGCGTCGCCATCGCGCGGGCCCTCGTGCGCGACCCCGCGGTCCTGCTGCTCGACGAGGCCACGAGCGCGCTCGACACCGAGTCGGAGCGCGTCGTGCAGGCTGCCCTCGCGCAGGCGTCGGCGCCGCGCGCAGACGGCCGCGGCCGCGTCACCGTCGCCGTCGCCCACCGGCTGTCGACCATCCGTGCCGCCGACCGCATCTTTGTCTTTTTTGGTGGCGCCGTCGTCGAGGTCGGCACGCACGAGGAGCTTGTGCGCCGTGGGGGCATGTATGCCAAGATGTGCGAGGCGCAGAACCTGGGCGTTTAGCTTGTTGTTCTTATTTTTCCTTCTTTTGTGCTCCTCCTTGTGTGGTGTTCGGGAACATATCACTCTATAGATTAATTAAGACATGAAGTATATCCTCCCTAACGATTCTGGACTAGTGTAGACATACTGAAGAGCATCCCCGTACCTCACCAAATGTCAAGGAATCACCACATACTACGTCTTGGTCAATCGTCATAAGCATTACTGCGGCTCATTGGACTATCTGGAAACAACTCGAATAGCCTCCTTCTGTGAGCGACGACCACGACAGCCATAGCCACCTCTCCTTACTCATCTCAAGTCTCGATGCAATACCCGAGCGCGCAACAACTTTGAAAAGCAAGGGAATAAAGTGAAACAGAATAAAAAAAAACGCCTGGCGAACCCTGCCAGACGTAGGACATGGAGGTCAAAGTCTAATCCATCCATCCTCTAAACCTAACGCCGGGTTTGTTTGAATCCATAAATGCTTTTAGGGGGGGTATGATGAGGCCCCAGGGTGGCACGAGGCGCGCGTACGGGACGACACGTCTACACGATCACCAGCGGCGGTTTCCCATGGGCTGGCTGTTGGCGTTGGCTAGGATTGTTTGTCAACAAAACCGTCCCCTCGGCGTTCAGTAGCGCGACCTACCTCTACCGCCGCCGCGGCCGCCACGCCATCCGCCGTAGCGACCGCCACCACCACCACCACCGAAGCGAGTCATCTCAGCGAGGCGAGGGTCAATCTCCTGCTTGGCCTCACGTAGAACGTTGACGAGGTCACGAGCCTGCTTGGAGTCTGATCATGCGAGTTAGCAAGACTTGTGCTGGTGCGGATCGGGAGTGCGGCAGGGGGAAAAACTCACTGTCAGTGGTGAAGAGGGTAATGGCGGTACCCGTGGCACCGGCACGACCAGTACGGCCGATACGGTGGATGTAGTCCTCCGAGTTGTTGGGGTAGTCGTAGTTGATGACGTGAGTGATGTTGCGGACATCTTGAGGCAAGAGGGTTAGCATGCGGGTCACGGGGGTTTGTGTAGCAACGTTCCAGCATGGAACCTAGGACGACAGCCGAATACATCGGGCTGTGTCTTTGACTCTGCGGCAGACAGGGCTGTCCAAATGCGTCCAAATGCCATCCATAAGGGTTCAGTACAACTGGAGTCCTCAGACTCGAGAAGACTTTTTGTGTGTGTGAGACGACGACGACAGCTTGACGAGATCAAGAGATGCCATGTCACCGCTTGTACCATGCGCTATACCATGAACTGGAGCATGAGCTGTAGCCTGAGCAGAGTAGGCTGGCGGTACAAGGGTCGACCATCGAGTGTAGCAGAGAGCAGGAGAGCGCCGCCACCACACTGGAGACCAAGACTCCACACAGTGAGAACCAAACAGGCACGAGGATATCAGGCAAGATTGCGCAATGAAGAAAGCCCCTAGACAAAAGAGTAAAGCGCAGCAGCAGGCGTTTGCTGGACGTTGCCGGGGGAGGGGGAGAGGGGAGGGGGGGGAGATCAGGGACATACCGATACCACGCGAAGCCACGTCCGTGGCCACCATGATGGGGCTCTTGCCCGTCTTGAACTGGTCGAGGACCCAGTCACGCTCGTTCTGCTGCTTGTCGCCGTGGATGGACAGGGCGGGCCAGCCATCTTGGCGGAGGAAGCGAGTGATCTCGTCAGCGACGCGCTTGGTGCCGACGAATACGAGGGCCTTGTTCTCCTTGTTCTCCATAGCCTTCTCGAGATGCTTGATCATGCGGTCGCGCTTCTCACTCTCCGAGACAACCTCGACAATTTGGGTGATGCGGTGGTTGGCGGCGAGGTCCATGGAGCCGATGTTGACCTGGATGAAGTCGTCGAGGAAGTCGCTGGCGAGGGCGCGGACCTCCTTGGGCCACGTGGCGGACCACATGACAGTCTGCTTGTCGGGGCGGATCTGCGAGATGATCTTGCGAATCTGGGGCTCGAAACCCATGTCAAGCATGCGATCAGCCTCGTCGAGAACGAGGTAGGTGACGCGACGAAGGTTGGTCTTGCCAGCCTCGAGCATATCGATGAGACGTCCGGGCGTGGCGATGCAGACCTCGACACCCCTAGACAGGTCGCGGATCTGAGGGCCCTTAGGGACACCACCGTAGACGCACGTGTTGCGGATGCGGGACGACTTGCCGAACTTGGCAATCTCCTGCTGAATCTGGACAGCCAGCTCACGGGTGGGCGCGAGGACGAGGACGATGGGGCCGTCGCCGGGGGCGAGGAGAGGCTGGGCGTTGATGTGGACGATGGCAGGAAGGCAGTAAGTAAGCGTCTTTCCGGAACCCGTCTCGGCAATACCGACGACGTCGCGACCGGAGAGGGCCATGGGCCAGCCCTGGGACTGAATGGCGGTGGGCGCAGGGAAGCCCTGGGCCTTGACCTCGTCGATAACGTAGCGAGGGAAGTTGGCCTCGTCGAAGGTCTCGACGGGCTTGGGGATGTCGTTGCCAGCAATGGTCATCTGGTGCTTCTTGCGGAAGGACTCGACCTCGGCGTCGCTGCGAGTAGCAACATCGGGGTGCTCCTTGTAGAACGACTTTTCGAACTTGGGAAGAGAAGCAAGGTCTGGAGGCTTGTTAGAAGGTGTCATGAGCGCGTAGGAATGGAAAGGGATTGACGAACCGAATTCCTGCTTGTGCAGACCGGCACCGAGGTTGGACATGCGGTCACCACCACCACCACCACCGTAGCCGCCGCCGCCACCACCGTAACCGCCGCTGTTGGGAAAAGGTCAGTCATACTGATCGTCTCCTGGAGATGGGAAGATGCAACAAGAGGGGATGAACATACCCATAGCCGCCTCCGCCGCCGCCGTAGCCACCACGGTCATCACCACGGTCGCGGTCGTTGCGACCACCTCCGTAGCCGCCGCGACCACCGCCGCCGTAACCACCACCACCACCACCGCCGTAGCCGCCGCCGCCGCCACCACCGTAGCCGCCACCACCGCCGCCGTAACCACCGCCGCCGTAGCCGCCAGACATGATTATTGTTTGTGTTGTTGAAGAGTCGTAGATTGGGCGGGAGGAAGGAATCGCGTCGCCTGGATGAGACTGGCGCGAAGAAGAACGGACAACGAAAGGAAGTGTATGTGTTTGATCAAGAGCGCGCGACGATCTTCCTGTTGAACACGAGGAAGAAGAAAACAAGAGTCGCACGAGTGATGCGTGGAGGGAATGTTGTTGTTGATGGGAGAGAGAGGGAGAGAGAGGGAAAGTGATGAGTGGGGGATGGAGAGATGAGGGAAGGATAAAGGATGGAAGAAGGGTCCGAGGGAGGGAAAGAGTTCTTTGGGGTACAAAAGGGAAAACGGCGTTTCGGGGGGAGGCGTTGGGCAGGGCCGATTTTTTTTTTTCTCTGCCTGTTCCTGCCCTGTCTGGGTGCTGGCCGGGTGCTCTGTCCGACCCAGCGAGCGACAGAGCGCCCAAGCACCTGCCGCTAAGAAAAAATTCAGGCGCAGGGTCTGTCAGGCTAGGTGCCGCTAGCACAGAAGTGGCTAGATGGTCACGGGCCATACCGTATTAGGGCTAGGTCTGTGGAGCCAGAGGGCTTATCTGATAAGCACTCTTCATGGCAATCAAACAGTGGCAATTGCCATGTCGTTTGGCCTCCACGTCACTGTGGGCCTCACTGCCACCTGCCCGTACTTCATCTGCCGTGCCTTCCAGGTACAGAGGAGAAGGTAGGAAGTACCTGCTCGTGACTGCCTCACCACCCAACGCGTGCCTCCAGGTTCAGATGGAATGGGAAAGGCAGTACCTGAAGGCATACATCTGCCCCCAAATACGACGACGACGATGTCCATTTCAACTCAACAGCATAGGCAATACGCAGGTGCACATTATCACTTTGCATCATGCTTCGCTGGCAGCACGTCTTCGAAACAACAACAGACCGCCTGGACATTTTTCCCCCCATCTACCCCCAGTTTCACCCCAAGAGGCTCCCGACAATATGAAGCCCCCTCTTCCCGTCCTCTGAGCAAGTGAAACGAGCCTACTGGCACGGGAACATCTCCCAGAAGCCAATCTCCATCTGCAAATCGTCAGCATCATCGTCATCGTCGTATGGCACGAGAAGAGCTCCCGTCACAGAATCAACACGAACCTTGGTCCCGTGGATGAAAATCTTGGCCAGCCTCTCGATGCCCTCGGGACTCTGCCGAGCAGCATGCCTCTCGAGCAGCTCGGATCCCGTCCGCAGCGCCTGCTGGTAGTCCTCGGCGACGTAGTTCTCAATCCACTTCCAGTACACGTTGCCCTCGCCGCGCACACTCGCCGTGTCGCCGTGCAGCTGCTTCGCCACGGCCCCGTACCCGAGCAGGCACGGCGCCAGCGCCACCTGCAACCCGATCCAGTCGCCGCTCATGCCGACGTCGAGCACGTACCGCGTGTACGCCGTGCACGCCTGGTGCTCCTCGGTCGCCTCGATCTGCGGCACGCTGATGCCGAACCCCGCGCAGTAGTCAATGTGCAGCGCCATCTCCGTCGCAATGTGATTGACAATGGTCGCGCCGGCCACAATGTCCTCCATCGACGTCGCCTTGTACGACGCCAGCGCGTTGGCCCGCGCAAAATGCACGAGGTAGAGGTAGTCCTGCACGAGGTAGCCCTTGAACGACGCGAGCGGGAGCGTGCCGTTGCCGAGACCCATGACGAACGGGTGGTAGACGAACGTCTTCCACACGTCGCGAACGTCGGGACGGTCAAGGAGATAGTCGATGAAGCGGCCCCTATGTGATGTGTCAGTGCTGTTTTGTCGTCCATTCGTGACGTAGGTTTGCCATGAGGTGAACGTACGGCGCAAAAGGCAGAGAGTAGTTGGAGTGAAAGTGGTTCAACGGCCCATGACCTTGGCCGAACCCAGGCGCTGTTCGGATGGCGCCTTCAATGTAGCGGCACGCCTTCTTGGCTGCCTCGGGCACATCGAGCCCCTTGGCGAGGTTGCTCGCGATGGCCGCTTATTCATGTCAGCACCTCTCCCGAGCGTGGCATCCTAGGACCCCCCCCCGACCACGGAGGGGGAGAAAAGAGGAGGAAACAAAATGCAAAGAAGAAAAACAACTCACAAGCCAGAGAGCACCCTGTGCCATGCGTATTCGTTGACCGCTGATAGGCGCTCTCGATCCTCTCTACAACACCACCACGTCCAACGAGCACATCAACAACAATGCTATTCTCCTCCTCTGTCTCGGCAACCTTGTAGTCCTTCGTCAGAGGAGCATGCCCGCCCTTGACGAGCACCCAATGCGGCCCAAGCTCGAGCACCGCTCTTCCCACCGTCTCAAAGTCCTCCACGCCACGCACCTCGACGGCCGCCCGCCCCGCCGCCTCCAGCAGCATCCTCGCCTCGGGCACGTTGGGCGTCAGCACCGTCGTCTGCGGCAGCAGGCCGGCGAGCAGCTCATGGACCGCTTCGCGCGGCAGCAGCACGGCGCCCGACGTAGCGACCATGACGGGATCGACGACAAGCGCTCGCGGCGTGGTCGTGGTGGCGGCGGCGGCATGCTCGCCGAGCGCCGTCGCCACAACGCGGATCGTCTCGGCCGACGCGAGCATGCCCGTCTTGACAACGTCGACGCCCACGTCTCCGAAGCAGAGGTCAATCTGCCTGCGCAGGAAGGCGCCCGGCACGTGGTGAATGTCGTACACACCCTTTGTGTCCTGCGCCGTGAGCGCCGTCGTCGCCGTCTGCGCGTAGCAGCCGTGGGCGGCGATGACCTTTTGGTCGGCCTCGAGCCCGCTGCGTACACATGTCAGTCATTGTCGAAGCCCCCCCAAAAAAACCTTGATGCTTCGAGCAAAGTCATCGTGCCATGGTCCCGCGTACTGAGCTCCCACGACACGCGTCGTACGTCACAAGAAAGGAAAGTCACTCACGCCCCGCCTGAATTGTCCGACCCCGCGATTACGAGCACTCGACCCATCTGCTGTGCCATTATTGCGTTATGCGCTCCTGCAGGAAACGAGTGAAAGTCTCAAAAAGTGGAAAGGAAAGCTGCAAGGGGTGAATTCTGCGCTGAGTATTCGGAGGGTGCTGCACTTGATGATGCAGCATGTCCAGACGACGTGTGGAGAAAAAAGGGCGCAGAGCCCAGTCTCTCGGCGCCGGTACCGGTTTCCATCGGCCGTCGAGCCGGACCGGACGCGGCGGGCCGTGGGCGTTGGAAGCGAGACTTCTTCGCTTTTACTCTTGCTTTTCCATCTCCCACGGCTAATACACTGTTGTCCGACCGCCTGACAGTGCAGAGGCAAAAAAAAAAAAAGAAAAAAAAAGACGCTTCATGTGTGATAGTTTCAGTACCCAATTCCGCACAGTCGAAGTTTGCCTTAGACTTTCATGTTTCATCTTGAATTCATCTGGCTGCTGGATTTTCAACAAAACCAACCGCCGGATCGTGAAAGACCCCAAACTCCCAGACAGGGACAAACAGCCCGATTTTCCGTAGCCATGAATCATCGACGAAGCCGAACTGCGCCTGCTCGAGCTTATATGCTGCCACAGGAAAAAAAAAAAATCCAACATGTCAGTCCCGGCGCCGTTGATCCCACCACCGTCATCCCTCATGCAGCCAACCCCTGATCTCGTCGTCCCCAGTCGCACGCGTAACCCCCGTGCAAGCAAAATCAGGACCAGCTTCCGCAGTGGTATCATATGTACAACGGCTGCCTTTTCTTTACCCCCCCCTTGAGTCCTCCAAAAGAATCCATGCCCACGGTCATCCCTAAAAGACTTGGGTATCTCATCTGCAAGGCTGGCTAGCCCAAGATGCCTCTCGACCCCCCGTCTGGCTCTCCTCGTCAGAAGAGCTCTCTTCCTCCTCACTGCTGCTGTCTCCCTCTTGCGCCATGCCGTTCCGCGACGGGTTCGAGCCAACCCCCAATTGCGAGACGTGAGTGCCGAACCCGCCGGCACCAAACTTGTTTGTGATGGCGCGGCCACCCGCAACCTCCCGGCTCGACCGGGCTTCAGACCGCGTGTCAGTGGCGTTGGAGACGCTGCGCTGGCGCTCAGTCCGCGACTCGTCCCCGGATGCCGATGCGTTCTCCTCCTCCTCGATGATTCGATTCTTGGGTTTCAACATGTCTTCCTCCTCCTCTGTATCGGTGTCTTCCTCGAACACAATCGTCCGCAAGACGCTCTTGTCGAACAGCTCAATGACCATTCTTCTGATTGGCAATCGATAGTGGTTGTACTCGAGCATGGCGATGATCCTCTTGAACAGCTTGGGGCTCCTAAACCCGGGGGCCTTGCGGAGCTTCAGCTGCTTCAAGTCGCTGATGGCGTGCTTGAACAGGATGATGTTGCTGAGGTCCACAATCAGGTCGACGATCCTTTGGTTCGTCGCCGCCTCATCATGCGCTGGCGGGAGCTCCTCCTTCTCCAGCGGCGGTCTCGCAGGCATCGGCGGCGGAGGCGTGAGAATCGTCTTCTGCGTATCGGGAAGCCGGATGAGCGGGGCAATCGTGTGCTTCCACGGCTTGTAAGAGAAGAAGCGGGAGAGATTGTCTGGAACGCAGAAACCGACCGAATGCCCCCTGTTATTGAGGTTCGAGTCCCATCCGCACTCCAGGAGAATCTCCAGGCCGTGGATGGAGCGCGATATGAGGCCTAGTACGAAAAAGGCAGTGCCCCGGAGACTCATCATGTCGTGCTCCTGAGCAATCTTGACGATGTCTTGAACGACGTCGCATGACTCGAGGAAGGGTGCGCCCAGCTCCATGGACCCCACGTTGCCCACCGCCCACATGCATCCCTTGACCTTGAGCAAGAGCTCAGGATCCGCAGACTGCATGCCGTAGTCCCGAATGGTGCTGGCAAACTCGGCGAAATGGCCCTTGTCCCTCAGCATCCTGCAGCCCTCCTCTGTGCGCGCGAGCTCGCGGTAGAAGTGCGGTGGCAGGTGGCTCTCAGGCTCCATGGATTCAGCTTGAGCCTGATCTACCATGCTCAACCGCTGCTGCTGCTCGTCGGCATGATCGGAAAATGCCTTGGCTAGGCTGGTCTCGATGAGGTCAACATATGTGTCGTTGCGCCCGAGAAACCAGTCATCCATCTCGTTACTGATGTAATCCAACCCATCAAGGTAGTGGTACCCGCTCGATGACGACAGGAAGCGCAGAAGAAGCGGCGCGCTCATTTCCCCCAGGTGGTCCATGGCAGGCCGACATTGGACCACGTACTCGAGGTAGGCTTTTTTGTTGCACGACTTTTCGAGGATCTTCACGGCGGTCCGACACACCTCGACGTCCGGATCGTACAACTGATCGACCAGTTTCCTGATGGCCCACTTCCAGTCCACTTTGTCGTGGTTGCGGTTGGCCTCGTTGAAAGGACGTGTCGCATACTTTCTAAGTACCTTTGTCGCTATGATCCGCGTCTCTCGGGTGCCCGACGTCAAGGCCTGCTCAAGAAGGACTCTGGTGTGGCCGGGAACGGTGTAGTCGAAATTCAGCAGGAGCAGATGGATCAAATCAGGCCGCTGCTTATGCGACAGGATATGATACATCATGTTGAACATGCGCCATCGCTGCAGAAGCTCGAGACCCTTGGGGTCGCTGCTAAGGACACCCAGCATGGGAAAGTAGCCGGCGCACAGGGTGGTCTGAAGTCGATACGGGGCGAACACGGGATCTGCTGAAGTGAGGCCGCTACTCTGCTGGGTTGTCAGTTTTGGGGGGAGGGTGGGGGGGGGGGGGGGCAGGACAGGAGGCGAGGGCGCCACTCACAGGGTCACACTGCGCAAGACACTCTGCCAGCTGCCTGAGTAGCTTGCTATCCCGCAAGAAGACGATACCCTCGTTCGACTGCAGGAGAGTGTGCATCAAGGCACACCCAATTCGGACGTATTTTTGTGTGTTCTTGTTGCTGCTGAGATCCGCAAATCGATTCTTGAAGGGACGATAGAAACTCATGATGCGATTCATAAACTTCGACACTCTGATCGTCTCGTCGAGTCGCTTCCCATTCTGGAGGGGGCCATCGATCATCTTGAGAATGGTGTCCCAATCCCACTTGAGGTAGTTTGAGCTGTTGAGAACATTCGACTCGACGAGGAGTTGCCTGAAGACCGTGTCCTGAATAACGACACCCGGGTTGCCCTTTTGTTGCTCTTCGGCAAGCATGGTCAGGTTGTCGTGTGACAGGGACGCGATGCCGGGCAACCCATCGGACATCCTGTACAGAGTCTTGCTGACTTGGCTGATCTGGTAGACAATGCCCGAGGAAATAAACCGTTCATCGTCCTTGAACTGCGTCGCAGCAGCAAACAATTCGGGCAACAAAGGCAGTTGCGTGCTGGCTGATTGGGGCAGTAGTCTGCTTGCAAGCTTCAGCACCTCTCCGATGAGCAGACAGGTCTTCCTCGTCAGTGGCGCCTCGCTATTCTTGGCGACATGAAGCAGATTGGGCAGGAGGTCGCATTTGACCAGGACCGAGAGCAACAGGGCCGTGTAGTGGTCAAGGAAACTTTGCTCCTCGACCGCCTCGTCTTCCATCAGTGGTGGTGCGCCTGAACTGGCTCCTGACGAGTTTGAGGTGGATATTGACTTGAGATTGGCCACTCTCCCGTACGTCGTCAAACGACGGCCAGCCAAGAACGACGTGGCCCACGATGGCGGTTTGATGCGCAGGAGGATGAAGACGAGATCGACCACGGTTTCCTTGATCATGGGCTGAGGCAGGACCATACTCCGCATCAGCGACCGGATCGCTCGAAAATCGTGCATCCCCAGAACCATGAATCCCGACCAGCTCCTGAGCACTCTGGCAATGGCCTTCGAATTCTGCTTGAGCAAGCTCTCGGTTCCGGCAGTGGGGTCGGTGAAAGCCGTGAACATGACCTCGAGATCGTACCCTGAGCGTAGGTATTTTCGCTGTTGCGGATTGTCAAAGAGATACAGGAACGTGTTGGCGATCGTGTCGGGGGACTTGTAGCTGCCCTCGTTGAGCGCCTCAGACAGTGGAGGCAGCGCTCCGGACGCAATGGCCAGCGGCGGGCAACGGAGGAGGATTTCGGCAAGCGTCTCGACGCACATGGACTGCAGTCTGTCGTCCTCTTGCGCAGCTACAGCGGCTATAGCGCGCACTACTGCTCGGGAGATCTCGTTGACGCCGCCCTTGACGTCGAGGAAGGCGCGCACGAATTTGAGGGCTTGCTCCCGCTCCAGATCTGCCTTGCGGTCCTTGATGAGAGAGCTGTGGCCTTGTCAGTTGGGGGTGGATTCCAAGCGAGTCTGAACACACTTACGTGATGACCAGATAATCAGTATTCAAGTTTCTGATCTTCTTCAGCGACGAGACATCTGAAATGGCGTAGCGAACCATGCGGTAGCCCGCCGCCACAACCTCTCTGGCATCGCTCAACAACATGACCTGCATTCGCAGTCCGAAGACGGGCCAGACCAGGTCGTACTTGAGACTGGGATGACGTCGGAAGAGGTCCACGAGGGCGTTTCCACGGCTGACATAATACTCGGGTCCCATGCCCTCGACTTCCAGGTCTTGCAGAATCTCAGTGAGAGAAAAGGTCGGAGACTGTTCGACAGGCTCGTCAAAGTCCGACCCAGCGCCGCTCCGTGACACGCTATGCGGCGAGCGTAAGCCATTCGCCGGATGTGCACCGGGCTCTGCCGTCCTCGACCTCGTGGGCGTGGAAGGCGGTAGCTTGACGGCCTGCGCCTCCGCTATCCTCTGCCTCAGCTCTCGAATCTTGTTGTTGGAGGCGTTGAGCTCGTTCTCGACGCGGGCCCTCTGCTCCTTGGTCTGCTTGGCTTTTTTGCTGTTGAGGGCATCCAGCATGTTCTCGCTGCCCTCCTTGATCTTCATTTCGCGATTGAGCTGCTCCCGCAGGGCGTTCAGCTTCTGCTCGGCCATGGTGGCCTCGTTCTCCTCCAGCTTTTCATTGTTGAACAGGTCAGCACGGGACCCGGCCCGGGACGAGTTCATCTGGCTGCGCAGTTCGGAGCTGAAGCTGCCTGGGGCGACGGAGGGGTTCAGAGAGGAGCCGCGGGGCGCAAAGTTGGCGGCGGAAGCGGCGAGGCTCCTGGCGCTGCTGCTCGTGGGCCCGCTCGGGGGGTAGAGGTTGCCGGTAGAGGCGCCATCGCGGTCGATGCTCGCGCGCGTGGTGTTGACGGCCGAAGGCTGCTGCTGGGAGGGGTGCGCCTTGTCCCTGGCCGTCTGGGATACGCCCAGCATGGCGATCGAACCGTCTATGGGCTCCGCAGCTTCTGGCGCGCACCCTCGCTACGTAGCATCCGGGCTGGCCTGGCGGGGGGATGGCGCGAGGGTTCGGAGACAATGGCGTCGTGTGGTCCTGTCGATCGGGATGGGTGGGATGGAGTCGGACACGCACGTGTAGGGACTCGGGGTGGGCCGGATACACTGTTTGCGTTCTGCAGAAAACGATGTCGGCTCGGCCGTCGAGAAAGAGGGCGAGGGGTGCAGAGTGTGGTGTAGCTGATGGAGTGGAGAACTCGATCGTTGTTTGTTGGTCACAGACGAATAGTGCGGTGGTGGTGGTGGTGGTAGTGGTGGTGGCGAAGGTAGATACTCGAGTGACGGAGCAGATGACTTGGGAAACGAAGGAGCGCTGCGTCAACAGTCTGGACGAAGAGGCGGCGTGTGGAGTTTGCGCCCGTCGAGCAAAGATTGTGTACCTCACCCAAGACAAGCAGAAGAGGGGAGGGGAATGTGGTTCGAGATGGCGGTAGCTGGTGCGGCCGCTCGCTTGCGTAACGTAGGCAGTTGGCAGGTAAGGTACCTTTGGCGTTGTGGTGTTGGATGAGGTAGGTGGGAGGCAAAGGTGCCTAGCGCCCATGTTCACTGTCCAGTATGCACCTGCTGCGACCGCGGCCGCGAGACCAACTGGGCTGGGGGCTGCACTGGGGGAGGAGCAACGCCTGCCACGTTGGGGCAAGGATGGCAGCCGCTTTTCCTGTCTGGGCCAGCGAGCGAGTGTGTTCCCTCCCCCCCACCACCTCCACCTGGCTTGGGTGTGTGAAGTGCGCTGAAGCTCAGCACTGGCCTGGCCGAAGGTGCGCTAGCCCTCGGCAGAGATAAGGTTGAGATAAAACAGTGCGATAGCGATAACGAACACCAGCAGGTCTGCCTCAGCTCCGTCTGTCAGAAGACTCATGGCGGGCGCCCCCTTCTGAGCCTCCATGCATCACGACTGAGAGGGATCGTGGGACAGTGTGGCGCGCTCTGCTATCAGGTTGACGATCGATGATCGATTGCTTCGCATCCTGGCCTGGCGACAATCATGGCGTTCAGCCTGGTTGCGGAGAGGGCTATGTCGAGACCGGATGGAATGTGAAGCATGTGTGAACCAGCTCTGTTTGGCTTTCTTTTCTACCAGGTCAAATCAAACAAGGTGACTTGTTTTGCGACCTTCTTGTCTCTCGAAACATGACAGCTCTCTTTGTTCGGGAGAGCATCCCTTTCACCCCATCCCCATCCTGGCGACGTCGCGAAGTCTGACACCAGTTCGGCTCAGACGACAACATCAAGACGGAACCGCCATCCTCGGGCGGCGCCGAGTCCCAGGGCCCCGATCCATACGGCCCCGATACTCATAAAACTTTGTCATGTTGGTCGAGCCAGACGGAGATGCAGCAGGCAGAAAATCGTCAGATGGTGGTGCCCCTCTTCGGCCTTCGCTTTCAGAGCTCCAGAGGCCGAAGCATTTCCAATGGGCCCCCCCCTCGAGGCCACAAGACCCTCACATGCAGGCGACAGGGTCGTCCAGCACGAGATGCAGCCCTTTTCACCAGTGGCTGACGGCCCTGGGTCCCCTGAGGCCCAGTCGGGATGCGCGCGATGCAATGGCGGGGCTCTGCGGGCGCCCCTCCATCCTGGAGCTTCGTCCAGAGGGTATCGGCGGGCTCCGGCGCGCGACACTAGGGTGAGACCACCGACACCCCGACAAGACCCCTCCATGATGGGCCTCGGACAGAGAGAGAGAGAGAGAGAGCCCTGGCGCGAGCGATGGCTTCGTGGGGGACCGCGACCAGATGGCGCGGGATATATAAGATAGATGCACTGCGTTTCCCCCCCTTCTCGTCTGGTGTGCTGGATCTTTGACCTCTGCCGCCTCTTGCCGCGCTGTTCTTATCATCGTGCATTGCATTGCCTCTAGCTCGCTTCTTACTCCGAATCCCTTCTCCAACTCGTGTGCCTCGCTCGCCCTGGCCTTTCCCCACGACGACTGCCCCTCATTGCTTATCACCCCGCCGCTACCTCACGACCACCTGCCAGACCTCGGTGCCTCTGCGACTACAACTAGGACCAGTCGCCCCTCCCTCTCGACCCGTCTTTCCTCCCTACCGTAGGAACCTACCTAACAACAACTATCTCTCGTATCCCGACTTCCACCAAGCTCATCCATCATGCCTGTCCTCGCTTCTGCCCGCTACGGCAAGGACAATGTCCGCGTCTTCAAGGTCCAGAAGGACGGCCCCGTGCAGACCGTCACCGAGATGACCGTCTGCGCTCTCCTCGAGGGGGCCATTGAGACGTCGTACACCGTCGCCGACAACTCGGTCGTCGTGGCCACCGACTCGATCAAGAACACCATTTACATCAAGGCCAAGGAGCACCCCATCAACCCGCCGGAGCTCTACGCCTCCATCCTCGGCACCCACTTCCTCGACACGTACGCCCACATCTCGGTCGCCAACATTCGCGTCACCGTCCACCGCTGGACGCGCCTCGACGTCGACGGCAAGCCGCACCCGCACTCCTTCCTGCGCGACGGCGAGGAGACGCGCACCGTCGAGGCCCGCGTCACCCGCGACGGCGTCGCCCTGACGAGCGGCATCCAGAAGCTCACCGTCCTCAAGTCGACCGGCTCGGCCTTCCACGGCTTCGTCCGCGACGAGTACACCACCCTGCCCGAGACCTGGGACCGCATCCTCTCCACCGACGTCGACGCCTCCTGGACCTGGACCTTCCCCGAGGGCCTCGCCGCCGTCGAGAAGGACGTCGCCCGCTTCGACGCCGCCTGGGACGCCGCCCGCGCCATCACCCTCAAGACCTTTGCCGAGGACGAGAGCGCCAGCGTCCAGAACACCATGTACAAGATGTGCGAGCAGATCCTCGACGCCGCCCCCGAGACCAAGACCGTCTCCTACGCCCTGCCCAACAAGCACTACTTTGAGATCGACCTCAGCTGGCACAAGGGCCTCAAGAACACGGGTGCCGATGCCGAGGTCTACGCCCCGCAGTCTGGCCCCAACGGCCTCATCAAGTGCGAGGTCGCTCGTTCGTAGCGCGGACGGCGTGTGCCTGGTGTGAGTTTACTTCTTCTTGTTCTTTTTTGGGGGGGATTAGAGAGATATACCTTGGGTCCTGTGCATTTCCGGGCGTCTTTTGGAATATGGAGCCGTGGCAGATCTGCCGTCGGCGTAGATGAAATAAATCAATCAATCGAAATCAACAAATAGCCTTGATCATGTGTGATTGATAGGAGATCTGATCGATGTGAGCTTTACTGTCATGTTACGATCCTTGTGCACACAGCTTGCGCAAGACCCCGTATTGTGACCAGAACCGACGCCAGGGCCAGCCAGAAACGTCTGCCCACAACACTACTGACCTGGGCTCGGTCAAACTCGGGACACCAACAAGTCAATTTTCGTGAAAGCAGAATATTTGCTGATACAGCTCATAACATAGACCTCTCGCCATGCTTGGTATGATGATACAGAGTATACACGGCAATGCCTTGAAACACCTCCCCCCCCCAAAAATCGCAAGGCAATCGACAAATCGTCCTCGTTCCCCCTCCGCAGACCAAGACGCAGCCCTACACCCTCTTCAGCCCGTCCTCGCGAATCGCCTTGGCGGCCTCCTCCCACCCCGTCTCCCCAACCTTGACATCGCCGAACCGAATGACGTTCTGCTTGTACGGGTGCGCGTCGCCCTCGAAGGCCTTGAGCCGCGCCAGCCTCTTGTCCCTGAGCCTGTTCTTCGGCAGCATGCCGCTGACGGCCTTGCGCAGCACCTCGGCGCCGCCGTGCTTGGCCATGAGCACGTCCATCGTGACGCTGCGCAGCGAGCCCGGCCGCGTCGTGTGGCGGTAGTACGTCTTCTGCCACATCTTGCGGCCCGTCACGTGCAGGGCCGCGCAGTTGGTGACGACGACGTAGTCGCCGCAGTCGGTCGAGGGGTCCCATGTCGGCTTGTTCTTGCCCATGAGGAGCACGGCGATGCGGGAGGCGAGGCGCCCGAGGGAGGGGGGCGTGACGGAGGGCTGCGTCGAGAGGGTTGGGTGCGGCGTCGAGGCGGAGATTTGATGCCAGACGCGGGAGTAGGAGAGCCGCGTCTACGTTGGAGAAGGTCAGCAAAGGGGCCATCGTGAGGGAGGTTCGTTGAGTCCGAAGGGGGGGGGGGGGGGGGGGGGACAGGTCGTACGAGGCCAATAGTTTGCGACATGATGGGCTACCTGAAGGGCCGAACCCTCATGAACCGCACGGTAGGTAGTTGGCGTGAAACGTGCGCTTGAATGTCGCTGGCAGGACTCCGTCGCAGGTCGTCGTTGAGCTTGTTGGCGTGGATGGCCGTGATGCCGTACAGAAAGTTTGGTGCCAAGCTCATGCGATTGAGATCTGCGCTGATGACTCAGCAGATATTGGTCACGTGGCTGGTGTGCACCATGGCTTCGGACACCAACCGGTGACAGCTGCGGAGACCGAAGGCCGGAGCCGTGGAACATAAGGCGATTTCAAAGCAGCTCCGGCATCATGATGAAAAGGACTCATGCGTTCACTAGATCTACTCTACCTGCGAATCTTCTCATACCGTGACTAGACTATGGTCTATTGCCTTTCTGATTTTTTAAACCACTATCGATCTTTGCTCCCAACGACGAAGACTGGCCATCTCAAAATGACGGCAGTCCACCCATTTCAGGTGAGCCACATTACATCGCGGTCATGTCCGACAAGCCATATGGTCAAACTTGGAACACAGAGACAATTCAGAGCAATGTTCACGGCAGCCCATGACAGCAAACTCGCCTGGCTGAGTGATGACTGATAGCAAGATGCCTAGACACTCTTCGCTGTCCACATGACATGTGACAGCTGCGTCAAGGCCGTTTCAGATTCCCTCTACCAGCTGCAAGGCATCACCAAGGTCGACGCCAATCTAAAAGACCAGCTCGTTTCGGTAGAAGGCACAGGTATGTCGGCTTGCCTCAGGAGAACCTTATCGGTGGCTTCACAGCCTACGATTCCCGTCGCTGACGCCGATGTGCAAACGCCCAGCCGCCCCCTCGGCCATCGTAGACGCGATCCAGGCGACAGGGAGGGACGCCATCCTTCGAGGATCAGGCGCATCAAACAGTAAGTGCAAATTCGCCTGTTTACCCCCCCCTGAGACGGATGCAACCATTTTGCTTGCCCCCTTTTGCGCCAACGTCGTTGATTCACTGCCTCGATGATCTTTGAGTTTTCTCGCCTCCCCTCAACCACGATGCCGTGTCACCTTCCTGTGCACATTCCCTTCTGTGATGAAGGTTCACGCGCAGACTGACAACTCTTGTTAGGTGCGGCTGTCAGTATCCTTGAGTCTTTCTACCAGCCGAGTGAAGTCTCTTCTACAGAGACTCCCGATGACGGTCGCAAGCGCGAGGTCCGGGGCCTCGCCAGGATGGTCCAGGTCTCACCCACAACAACGCTGATCGACCTGACGGTGCGCGGTGTCACACCCGGCACGTACCAAGCGACCATTCGTTCGTCCGGGGACCTTCACGATGGCGCCGCCTCCACCGGTGGCATCTGGACGGAGGGCGAGAAAGGGGGCTCGCCAAAGGGTGAACTGGGCAGCTTCACTGTCGAAAAGAACGGCAAAGCAAGCGCGTTCCTGAATCACCCTTTCCAGATTTGGGAGATTATCGGTCGTGCCATGGTCGTCTCCAAGCAGGATGACGCTGCCGCGCCGTTGAAGAACGATGCGGACACGCTTGTTGGTGTGGTTGCGAGGAGCGCCGGCATGTGGGACAATGACAAGACGGTTTGCTCGTGCACGGGCAAGACGTTGTGGGAGGAGAGGCAGGATGAAGTCAAGAAGGGGATGCTCTGATATTAGTTCGGTTGTGAACATCATAGAACGCAAAGATTAAGCGCAGTTATTGGAGACACTGGTCATCAATGCGGTGGCACTTGGTGATGGTTCGTCCGTTATGTTCCAAAAATTGTCCCATGTAACTTGGGGCAGGTGATATATGTCTTCAGAATACTGCTCTGTTAGGCCAGGACTGCCAACAAGTGAATGCGCAAGCCTTGAGTGAGCCTTACGCACACGTCAACAATCTTGAACTCAGCCGCGTAGCACAATTCAACTCAGTTACGATGTTCGGACTGAAAATGGCCTCCACCTAACGATATTGTTCTAAGGGATTCTGTAGATCGACGGGAACATCAAGGAGCAGCGGAAGCCAAAAGATTCGTGGCTTTGCTTCACAGGGTATTGGCTCGCATTGGTGGCTCGCATTGGTTTCGAAAACACCCCCAAGGGCAATGGAAACTCCACGGATAGGGTAAGCCGTGGTTCTTGTTTCGCGGTGCATCTTGATCGACATCTCCAGCTCACGATGTCCTCCTTACACCTGAAGCAATGAAATCCTGGGATCTGGACAGGGCCTTTCCTCCTGAGATGCCAAGAGCCCCTCCTCTGTCCTGATAGACAGGGGATCGACGCTGCCGAGACTGGCCCGCTGTGAAACCGTAGAGCGGCTCGGTGAGGCAGAAGAATTTCTGTCGGAGGACGGACGCCGCTTGTTTTTCTATGTACGGTGAGCGTGGCTTCCAGCGGGAAAACCTGTCTGAGGTTGAGCGCGCTCCTTCACTCGACACTACTGAGACCACGAGCTGGAATTATTCTGGCCCTGCCAAGGTAGTGTGCCCGAAAAGGCCACCTGGATGCTTCGTCCCATACACCACTGGCTGGATTCTATAACCCGAACGCCATAATTGTGACGGGGAATGTGAGACGAGGGTGTCAAACTAGGGGCCAGCCCTAGAGCACTACCGGGTCATCGCCAACCTGTCATCCACCCGCACAGCCAGCAATCCGCGGGCCTGGTGGTTTGAGGACCGGCGTTCTGCTCTCGTTACGGGCTATAGGTGGCGTTCGCCGCCAGTTTGACAGCCGGCTAGTAAGGGGGCCTGCGAGAGTGCACGGATCGGAAGCCGGTAGTGAGAACAGACGAGATAACCTTAAGCTGGAGACCGTTATCACCAGTGCCAGGCTGGTGTAACGGCCAGGGAGAGACGTTACTCCAGGGACTGCCGACTCCACGGTGCGGTGTGTGATGATCATATTGGTCTTGGCAACGTCAGCGATCTGGAGACTGTTTGTGGTGATGCATGCGACAGGGCCGTCTCAATGTCATCACCAGTGACTGTGCCTGGCGCACAACGCTCGGCAAAGCCGCTGTCCACTTGTACTGAAAACATCCGAGAAGAAACGCTGCTTCATCCCGTCATGCTGTACAACAGGAAGGCATTCTCTCCTCGCGGCCCACCGGCTTCATGAAGTGCCAGCTCTGGGACTTTTTCGAATAGTTAATCGCACCCGCGACATGGCGTTGAAAGGCTTCCAGCCGGAACACTGACCCCCTGTTTCGGAGGCGCCCTCCGAGCGGGGCTGCACACGACAGGGCAGAAAATGCAAAACAGGCTGAAGGATGGTTGAGTTTCGGGATGTCTGTGACGTCCTGCTGACAAGGATGGACAACTCGGGATGAAGAGACGATCTGGTAATTCTCCCGATCTGTGATGCTTTGGGTCTTGATCATTGTAGTGATTAGGTAGGTACCTAGGCAGGTAAGTGCTTGATGGCACCTTCGGTACGGCACATGTCGACAGGGGTCTGTCCTTACATCAGCATTGGGCAGGATCCCCACACACGCCAGCCCCGCAGACCGAGATGTCAGTCGGGGCAGGCAGGCGTCTCTGGGCCATGGGCCATGAGCACGAACTCTGATTGCAATTCAACCTTCCGACTCGACATCAACGACAACAGAATTGCAGTGCAGTGTCAAGCACACAGTCCAATGTCAGGAGTAGCCCTATCTCCTCATGGGAGAGGCTGAAGAAAAGAAACGATGGGCTCCCAACGATGTCCGAGGACAGCTCACCACCTCCGAAACACCACGTACCAGACTTTCCAGGGTGTCGTGATCCCCAATGCCGCGACGGGCATCCCGACCAACAACCAACCACACGCGGCAATGGCGTGCCGTAAGAGGCAACGCTACTGTATCTGCCTGTCCCCAGTCCCCGTCGTCTGGTTCAAGTTGGCTCGCACAACAGCGACCCAATGCAGGAACCACGCGGATTGAAAGCGGGTCTTCAGTCGACCAACAGCCTGTCTGTTCCCAACGTTGGTCCTCTTGCATGTGGCTTGCGACTATATCCTGTGCTTGGGATGCCGGCGCGCATCGTGACGTTCTGTTTTTGGCAACAACAGAGGCGATGTGATATTGATCCTATTGTTGTCTGCGGCTACCGAATCAGTGGGCAGGCTAGAGGCACCATGCATGACCCTTTGTGACCGATCCTATCGATAGACCGCCGCCTCGATGCCGGCCAACATCGTGGTCACACAGACGCCTCGGCGCTTACAGCCGTATCGTCATTGACAGACAGCACACCAGACATGCGGCCCGGCCTTTCGGGTCTTGAAGCAGCTGACGGAACCAACGCTTGCATGGATAGACTCAGTCTTCCTTTTCCTTGAGCACAATCGCATGGACACGAGTTGGCCAGTTGAATCTACTTGGTGTGAAGGCCAATCACTGGGCTGTGAACAAGCAACCCGCACGCTTGGGCCTGTGGTCTCTTGAGGACATAGTGCTTCCTTGGGCTGCCTGCCCTGTCAACGTCTTTTCCCCCCCACCTGGTGGTGGCCCGCGCCGTGACGAACACTTAGCTCCTTTTACGCGCCCTTGGCCCCTGAAGCAATAGGCGTCCGAGGCGCCGGCAGCGCACGGCCAACCGGTGGGGTTCGGCCGGTTGCTGCAACGCGTTCTGCATGGGAACCGACAGGGCCAGGGCTCGCCGCGCCTTCGTCCAGGGGTTGTCCTTGGGCTCTCACGGCCCTTACAGTCACTGATGGTGCAGCACCCCCGGGCGTCCGTGACACCAGCCACGATCTTGCCTGCGTCGCGCAGCCTGGGACCAGATGGAGCCGATCCGAGCCCGTCGTCTTGACCCCTCGTGCCAGGCTCCTGTCCATCCCGCGATGGTGGAGTGGCGCCCATCTTGCCCAACATTCGATGGTGAGCACATCTTCCATCTGTATCTGGCGATGAGTTGTGCAAAGTGGTTCGATTTCTCCAGGAAACAGTCAACTTGACAGCCATATCGAGAAAAAGCGTGTTTCTTTCCGCCACATGGTTGCCGAAAGGAGACTTGCAAGGGCTCACAAGCTTAGAAGAACTACAGATCTTCAGACGATATCGATCGAAGCGCGCTATCAACTCCTGTCAAGACTCGAATATGGCTCAAGGCCCTCCCCTTTGACGCAAAGGATTGCACAAGTGAATTGTGTTCCCATGATGGCCCCACTGATCACTCCCGCTGGAGAACGCGACAGCCCCTGGCACAGACGAGCTGCGAGACTTCAACGGGACGGGGACCCCTCTTGGCAGCCCTCTCGCCTCTCCGTCCAGAGTCGAGAAGAAACGAGGACCCCCTGCCCCTGTCACTTCTTTCCGGGCCAAGCACCAAAGCGCAGGGCGTTCGACGTTTCTCTCGTAGAGAAGGCCCGGCAGAACATCAGTCGCCGTGGGCTCTCTCAGAGCGACCTTGCATGATATACGCCCAGCACCCAATCCCCTGGCCCGCGAGCCGCCCAACACTTCCGTTGTTCCATTCCTCATTCACTTTCGTACCCTCCTTTCCGTAGGCGCTGGCTTCTCGTCACAACATCCATTCATTCACGCTCATTTTTAGCAAGCTCATCTGCAAGAGCTATCTTCTCGTCACCTTTCTTGGCCACGCCGCACAGTCAACTTCTCTCCATTTCGATTCTTGACATCACGCTCCACCTCGACAGACTATCGAACCACGCACGCTCAGGACCGGCCCCCCCAAGACGCTACTGTCCGTGACAACTGGTCCCAAGCAACTCTGCCCATCTAATTAGACCCGATTTGACAACAGGGCCGCCCCGACAGTATTGTGCTGGTATCTCGCTTCGGACTGCGCCTGATTATCTCGGTCGACCCGGATTCTACTCAACTAATAATTCCTTTCATATCACCTTCGGACAATCCGGTGATCTTGCGAGGCACAACCACATACACCCGAGACACTTGTCTGTTCTTGGGACTTCTTCGGATCCACCATTTGCTACTGTCTCAATCGGCTTTCGCCTCTGAGCCCTCGAGCAACCACTTCTTTCGGCGCTCTTGACTCTCGATCAAGCACCGCGGCAATTGCAATTTCCCACCACGGCCTTTACCGCCGCCCGATTCCTTTTGCCAAGACCAGACCACGAGACCCAGCCGATTTCTACCCAGTTGTCAGCCCAAGCGAGGGGCGGGGAAATTTCCTACATCGACCATACCGATCGGGTCCTTCACTTAGTGCACGGCCAGCGAAACGGCACGAGGCTTAGACCAGTGGCCACCTAATAAGCCCTGAAAGCCCCTCTATAACCTAACCGCCCCAACCTTACGGCAGCCCGTCGTCCACCTGCCCGTTTCCTCCCGCCTCTCTCACGACCACCAGCATCTCGACCTCACGACCACGGTCGGTTTGTCGCAGAAGCGACCGTATGCCTGCACAGCTGCTTCCATCAAAGACTTCCCGCGGATTATTATCCACGGTCCAGTAACACAATGTCGTTGAAACAGGTACGTAACTCCGGATTCGATGGTCATTAAGGCTTGCTTGTGTTGTTGGTGGGGGGGACATCAGGGAAGCAAGCACTGGACGAGCAGGATATGCCCCTCAATCCAGGACCAGTTCGCTGACATGCCGTCCTACAGGAAATCGAAACCTGGGTGACGGCCTTGGCCCGTTATGACAACAATGAATTCGACGACTCATTGGGCGAGTTCGACAAGATTGCCGACACATCCAAGATCCTTTTCAATATGGGCGTGATCCATGCGACTTTAGGAGAGCACGAGAAAGCTGTCCGTGCCGTCCCACCACAGCACCCCTTTTGGCCGTGCTTGCTAATACGTTGGTCCTAGGTTGAGTGCTACCAGCGCGCCATTCGACTCGACCAATACCTCGCCGTTGCCTACTTCCAACAAGGCGTCTCCAACTTTCTCCTCGGTGACTTCGAGGAGGCCTTGGCGAACTTCAACGACACCCTGCTTTATCTTCGAGGCAACACAATGATCGATTATGCGCAACTCGGTCTTCTTTTCAAGCTTTACTCTTGCGAAGTTCTCTTCAACCGGGGTCTCTGCTACATCTATCTCCAACAAAAGGATGCCGGCATGCAGGACCTGTCATATGCAGTAAAGGAGAAGGTCGTTGAGGATCATAATGTCATCGACGAGGCTATCAAGGAGGAGGCAGAGGTACGCAATCAGCAGGACTGGGTGTGAGGTCGTGAACTAACCTATGACAGGGCTATACAGTTTTCTCCATTCCTGTCGGCGTCGTCTACAGGCCGAATGAAGCCAAGGTCCGCAACCTGAAGACAAAAGACTATCTTGGCAAGGCTCGCCTCGTGGCCGCCTCTGATCGTGCCAATGCCTTCACTGGCTTTGCTGGCTCAGAGATGAAGACGGTAAGCTATGTCCCGCAGTTCATTCTGTCCTTGATCGTACTGACTTTGCGCCTGCAGCAACAAAGACAAGCCGTCAAGGACGATCGCCCAGCCGACAACATTTCCTATGCCGCTACGAACCTCATCAAGCCCGGCATCCAGTCCCGATCAACCGACAACAGTCGCAATGTCTTCCCACCCACGCCGCCACCGGACAATGACAGGGCCAGCGGTGGTAGTGGCGGCGGCAGCGGCGGCAGCGGAAACGGCAACGCGAGCGGCCAGATGACTCGAGGCCAGTCTGTTCGTAACGGGCCGAAGCCTCAACTCGCAAAGCTCAACATCGACACCTCAGGTGGTAACAACAGATACGAGAAGACATCAAGCCCACCAGAACGCCGACCCACCAACGCCACACGCTCCGCCAGCTCCACACCCGCTCGAGGTTACTCCCGGCGTGACCAGCAGCGCCGCAACATACGGGACGACGAGGAAGGTGGTGATGCCTATCCCGACGAGTTGTACGATATGTACCAGGGAGGTCGCAGCAGCCGGGGCCCTTCTCGTCGCCCGCAACAACAGCAGCGGTATATCGAGGAAGAGGACGAGGGGTCTGAGTACGATGACGGGTCCTTCGACGAGGGTGACTTTGAAATGGTCTCCAACAACCCACCTCGGCGCATGGGCACCAACTCAACATCGTCAGGCGGCCGTGGGGCGTCACGGAGGCCCGATGTCCGAAAGGTCCGCGTTAAGGTTCACGCTGAGGATGTGCGATACATCATGATCGGCACGGCGATAGAGTTCACCGATCTGGTTGACAGGATTCGTGATAAGTTTGGACTGCGCCGGCGATTCAAGATTACAGTCCGCGACGACGACGGTGGCCCGAACGGCGACATGATCACTATGGGCGATCAAGATGATCTTGAGATGGTCATCATGAGCTCCAAGGCTATTGCGAGGAGGACAAGGCAAGAGATTGGCAAGATGGAGGTATGTTTAAATCTCCATGAAGCAATGATGAGTACGACACTAACTCGACATGACAGATTTGGATCCAGGAGCTGTAGACGGACGATACCCAGCGCCGCCACGAGGCTGGCTGGTCGCACCACCGTTATCTTTTACGACGTAATGAAACAACTAAGCCCCACAGGGCATGCGAGCGAGAGAGAAAGAGCCACCTTAGAGCTGGCTCGATGGCATACGCAAGAAAGCTGCAATGAACTGTTCTTGACTTTTTCTTGGGATTGCATCCAACTGCATAGAATTGGGAAAAGAGGGGGGGGCGGGGAGGTGGGCGGAGCGGTGTTTTCCTGGACTGGACCAAGTGTCATGTGTTTCGGATGCAGGTGTGGTACTGTGAACGGATTTCGCCCCGATCATCGAGTGCGTGCGCGCGTGTGTGGTGCGAGGGATGTAGCTACCCGTAATAACTCGTACGTGTTGTTGTCGTGAAAGACGATTCTGTCCATTGTGCGGTTTTGAGGTGCGTGCTCCATGACGTGTTCCCCCGTGATGTGAAACGCACGGTGTTTTGTGATGGATGAGCGAGGCATCATGACCTCGTTGATCAATTGTGACGAAATGACGTTGAACCCGCGAGATTGCGGCAGTGCTCCCGTCAAGACATCTTATACTCTACAACAATGAACAGGCTATAATACAAGGTACAGGCCCACAGACACGCGACCGAACCCCCCCCCCCCCCTTTCACTGCCCACCGACCCAGCCGCCAGCCTGCTCCATCTAATGAGGACGCTGGTCCATCTAAGCAGCGCCGGCCCCTTGAAGCCTCAGCATGGCCTCTTCGGGCCCCAACACCGCAAGCTGCAGCTTGGCCGGCTTAGCCGGCCTCGTCCTGTCGCCCGTGAGAAGCAGGCGCAGACACTCGTAGACCCTCGTCCGCTCCTCAACCGGCTTGTTGGCGAGCAGCGCAGCGATGGCCTGTTGGATCGCATCCGGGGTCCAGCCGTCGCGGCCCTCTCCGTCTCGGGTCGCCAGGGGCGCCAGGGCCGTGGTCAGGGAGGCTGCTGCTTCGCGGAGCGTACCATCCACTGCTTCCGCGCCGGCCGGGCGGAAGAAGAGGGAAGGGTGGTTTGCGAGGAGCGACTGCGGGTCGATGGCCGTCTCTTTGGGGTCTGAGGCCAGGGTCTTGAGCAGGGAGAGGAGATAGGCCTGTTTCGACGCGAGGGGGGCGGAGGGGGCAAGGGCCGGGACGGGGCTCTCGAGGGTGGCGGAGGGGGTTTCGATCGCCTGGATGCTCTTCAGGAGAGGGTCGATGAGTGTTGTCGTGAGGCGAGCGTCGGAGGCCGGGGCGGTGCGCAGGAGGTGAGTAAGGTGGGCGCGCTGCAAGATGGGGAGCTTCTCGGGGTTGGTTTGCGTGTTGCCCTTTGTGAACTTGAGGGAGAACTGACAAGGGGTCAGAGTAAGGTTCCGGTGATGGGATATGAAAGGGGGGGGGGAGGGTCGCGAGTAGGCGAAACTTTACCTTCTTCGCGAGATCGTCCATGGACGGGAAGACGTCGCCCTTGGCGCTGGCATTCTTACTGGGACTCCATCCGAGGAGAGCGAGCCAGTTGTTCAGGGCTGAGGGGAGGATGCCCTGGTCGCGATACGCGCCAATGTCGATGTCGATGGTGCGGTTGCGCTTGCTGAGCTTCTCGCCGTTGGGCCCGCACAGGAGGCCGGCGTGAGCGAAGGTTGGGGGGGTCCATTTGAATGCGTCGTAGAGGGCGATGTGCTTGGGCGTCGAAATGAGCCATTCCTGGACGTTTGTCAACTATGCTCTTGATAACAAGTGTTGGCAAGACTAACAACACCACGGATGACGTGAGTGATCTCCATAAGATGGTCGTCCACGACGTTGGCGAAGTGGTACGTCGGGTAGCCGTCAGTCTTCATCAGTATGAAGTCGCTCTCGTCTTCATTCTTCTGGTATCGTCCGTACACGACATCCGTGAACGATGGGCGCCCTTCGCTCCTGAAGCGAATGACATGAGACTCTCCGTTGGCAGCACGCCGAGCTGCTTGGTCCGGTGGGACACTTCGACACGTGCCGGGATAGTTGACGAGGCTACCGCCGTCAAGGGTCTGCTGTTTGTGCCTCTCCAGTTCTTCGGCCGTGCAGAAGCACCGATATGCGTGTCCGGTTTCGATCAGACGTTCCGCGTGCTCGGTGTAGTGATGCAGGCGTTCAGACTGCCACGTGTTAGGGTGCAATCATACGCCCCGGCCATCATCGAGCGTACCTGTACGTATGGGCCAAACGGACCACCAATGTCAGGCCCTTCATCCCAGTCAAGCTCGGCCCATTTCAGATCTTTTAATAGACGGGGGAGAGCGTCTTCGACAAGCCTTGTCTAGTCATGATTAGCATGACGACTGGTCGTAGCGGAACATGCCCAGAACCAACCTGATCTGTGTCTTCAACTCGAATGAGAAATTGCCCTCCCGTTGCTCGAGCCAACAGCCAGTTGTATAGAGCTGTCCTCAACGATCCGAGATGCAGATAGCCCGTTGGCGAAGGGGCGAATCGTGTCCTTGCAGGTGTCTTTGGCAGTTCGTGCAGTATGTTGCTGCCTTTGGGTTGAAGCTTGCTCCTGAGAGTCTTCAGTCCTCCCTTGGGAACTGTTGAGTGTTGTCGGACCCATTGTGTCTTGCAACTCCTGCAAACGTACATCGATGAGCGGTAGCTCATCCTCCCAAAAGGACCCACTGCTGCAGACGACATTGCAGATGGTCATGATGCGAAGAAATGGTCCCCATCACAAGTCATATTGCATCGCGTCAGGGTGAACATGGGGAATTTTAGCATCTCCAGCCACACGTGGCTGCTCTTATCGGAAGTAGCCTTGTCCCGATAAGGTGAGGCAGCAGAACGGTGTCGCAAACTGCTGCCGCCCCCAGCCCGAATCCACCACTGACTGAGGTGAGGTGCTAGGTGCCTAGGTGGGGTTTGCGTACAGGTCCTGGATCGACCTACTGTAGACCGTAGCCGGGAGGCACCCCGCCGCCAGTCCCGCCAACCGTCAACTCCAAAAGTTTTCCTAGCGACTCCACCATCGAACTTGCAACGCCTGGCTAGATCTGCAATTTTGGGAGTGTATTTTCGTCCCAAAAATAACAGGTGGCACGGGTCTTTTCTAGTTCTTTGACAAGCCAGATCATTCACCATGGACTTTGGAGAAGAAGATCTCGACCTCTACGGTACGTTTCACAATGGCAGGAAATGGAGGTGGATCTTCTCTGACGCTTATCCAGGTCTCCTCGGTGTCGATAAGACTGCGACACCCGACCAGATCAAGAAGGCGTACCGCAAGGTCAGCAACAAAACAACATCACATGGAAGGAGAAGACAATTTAACAAACATGCAAACAGGCCGCTCTGCAACACCACCCTGACAAGGTCTCCGAAGACATCCGCGAAGAGTCCGAAGCAAAGTTCAAGTCCGTCACGCAAGCCTACGAGATCCTCCGCGATGAGGAGAAACGCCACATGTACGACACCCACGGCATGGCCGCCTTCGACGGACGAGGTGGTCCCGGCGGCCCGGAGGTCGACCTCAACGACATCCTGTCCCAGATGTTCGGCTTCGGCATGGGCGGCCCTGGCGGTCCTGGAGGCCCTGGCGGCGGTCCCCAGAGGCCGCGCCGCGGTCCCGATGAAGAGCAGGAATACAGGGTGTCCCTGGAGGAGCTGTACAAGGGCAAGACTGTCAAGTTCTCCGCCGACAAGCAGATCGTCTGCGGCACCTGCAAGGGCTCTGGCGCCAAGCCGAGCGTCAAGCCCACAAAGTGCGAAAAGTGCCAGGGCGCCGGCATGTCCGAGGCGTTCCAGCAGATTGGTCCCGGCATGGTGCGCCGCGCCACCGTCGTCTGCGACCGCTGCGAGGGCTCCGGCAACCAGATCAAGGAGAAGGACCGCTGCAAGAAGTGCAAGGGCAAGCGCACGACATCCGAGAAGAAGGTGCTTGAGATTTACATCCCGCGCGGCTCCATGAACGGCGAAAGGATCGTCATCGAGGGCGAGGCCGACCAGTTGCCGGACCAGACGCCTGGCGATATTGTTTTTGAGCTGGCCGAGGAGCCCCACGACGTCTTCACGCGCGAGGGTCACGATTTGTCTGCGGAGCTCAACATTACGCTGGGCGAGGCTCTTGGCGGGTTCTCCCGTGTTGTGCTGACGCACCTCGACGGCCGTGGCATCCACATTGACAGGCCTCGCGGCAAAATCATCCGCCCTGGCGACGTGCTGAAGGTGCCCGGCGAGGGCATGCCGATGAAGAAGGGCGAGCTGAAGGGTGATCTCTACCTGATTGCTAACGTTGAGTTCCCTGAGAACGACTGGCTGAAGGACGACAAGGAGCACGAGGCTCTGGCAAAACTGTTGCCTCCTGCTCCCGAGCTCATCAAGGCCGAGGAGGTTGACGATGTTGACTATGAGTCTGACGCGGACTTGGCAGAGGTAAGCTGAACCCTTTTGTGACGTTGGAACACTACTGATCAAGATCAACTAGATGGGCGCTCGTCACGGTGGCGGCGGCGGCGGACAGTGGGAGGATGTTGACGAAGACGAAGGCCAACCGCAGTGCCAGCAGCAGTAAATGATGGAGGAAGCTGAGAATTCATGGGGGATAGAAGTATAGCCATAGAAAAGGGGAGAGCTAGAAGGTAGGGCCTTCGGAGCTTGATGATGATTACGAAGGGATATTTGGCGTGGATAGATACATCATGAGATATGGATGGCAAGCAAGCCTTGTTGATATTGAGCGTGCTTTGTGTCATTGTCGCCTTTGTGTTGACTGTCGGAAGCCTCCGAAGTAGATGGCATGCGTTGCCAATCGACATAATAGCTTCATCGCAAATATCACCAGTTGACAGGGAGCGTGGTTGTCTTGTATCCGGGACTTATTCGATCAATCCGCACGACTAACACCCATCAAGGTCCAAGGACCCGCTATAGGAATGTGGATCTCGGAAATCGATGCCCACATCACAGAGCACACAATTCTGCTTCTGCTGCTGACTCATTGTCATGGGTCAAGGTCGGGTCTCCAGCTCATCACGTGCACCATCTCTAGGGCAGGCTCAAACCATTGGACCCCGGCCCACACACATTACCCAGGCGAACGAGGAAAACTTTTTGACATTGAATCCCACTTGCAGCCTCCACGAACTCCGACGTCAACTAACTCCCAGGGAAAACTGCCGTCAAGGTACGATACGACACCCACGACAACAACAATCTCACACTCGACGATCGTACTGACATTCTCAACAAGATGGTCGCCGCTAAGAAGCATGTTCCCATCGTGAAGAAGCGTAGGTTCCTCCTTGCCGACCGGCCTTGAACCCCCACCCCGACCGAGACGAAACGACCGCCACAAACGGATAATGTCGACGATGGAGGACGACTCTGTTGAAGGACTCTTGTTGACGGATTGTTGGAACAGGCACCAAGCGCTTCGAGCGCCACCAGAGCGACCGCTTCATGCGTGTCGACCCCTCTTGGCGCAAGCCCAAGGGTATCGACAACCGCGTTCGCCGTCGGTTCCGTGGTACCGCGCCCATGCCCTCGGTACGTTTCCATCACGACGACGGCCCGGAAAGAGACGAGAAAGGCTCTGTCTGGGAGGTCTTGCGAGAGGAAAGCCCACTGACGCAGAGTTTGAACGACAGATCGGCTATGGCTCCAACAAGAAGACCAAGTACATGATGCCCTCCGGCCACAAGGCATTCCTCGTCAACAACGTTTCCGACGTTGAGCTCCTCCTCATGCACAACCGCACCTTCGCCGCTGAGTACGTCCACACCGGACTCCAATTTCCGACGACGAAAATTCGGATTCTTCCCCACCTCCCAAGGTCGACCCAGACGTACTAACAAAAACCCCGCAGGATCGCGCACGGCGTCTCCTCCAGGAAGCGCATCGACATCATCTCCCGCGCCAAGCAACTCGGCGTCAAGGTCACCAACCCCAAGGCCAAGGTCACGACCGAGGTGTAAATGCAGCGACAAAAGGACGACGAATGATGGAAGGGGCTGGCATGATGACACTTGGGACAGGAGTGATTTTGGTCGATTGCGGATGGCTCTGTTCTCTCTCATATCCTGGAACTGGGCATGCATCGGAACAAACGGAATTCCCTTTTTCGCGAGTCTTCGGCTCTCTCTGTCCCTCCACCGCGACTGGCATGACGGATGTGTATCTGTGCACTTTTAGAGGGATCTCCAGACTTGGTGTGTTCCATGAGTCGGCCAGCAGTGGGAAGCTCTCCCTTTCGCCGACACTGGCGGCTACTCGCTGCTGCGCTCCCCACTGCCACGGTCAACTCTTCCACCATCGCACCGCTTTCTGCGTTGGCTAACAAATTCAGTCAAATCCATGTGCCGCCCCCTACTGACGACGTGTCCCAGCTCTGTTGATCGCAAGCCATGGCCTTCTTTCCCACATTCCCCCTTCCCACCCTTGACTACACTCTGAGATGTACCTGCTCTCCCGTGGTACAACCCAATTTTTGTCTCAAGGAAGATAGATGCTTCGGCAAGGCGCATCACTCACCGCGACTCCTTTTACCCTGTGGAGATCGAGGTCCGTATATCGTTGTCTACAACTCTGAATCGTATTACTATAGCTGTAATCGCTAGTTTGCTCTTCACCGAAATGGACTCCATTCCTTCTAACGTTTACCTCCTCGCTCAGCTTGGCTGTGTTTTGACACGACTTGGCTATTTCTTGCGTCTTTCCAGTTCATGTTGTGTCACCAAGAAACGAGTCGTGCATTGTTAAGAAATTGTATTAAGCTATTTGTGACGAGTCGGCATCTTTCCGAAACGCCAGTGATAACCATAACAGAGGCCAGGAACACAGACTGCCTCCGCAATGCCAAACTCCGTGCTCAGACCATAGTATCGTGGGTATCATTTCCCCACTGCCAATATCATAATCCTTGGATGTGAGGATTTTCGTGTCGTAAAAGTAGTTAGGTTGCTTGGTGCTTCGAAGGGTGCGAGGGACCTGGCGATAGGTCAACCTCAAGGAGACGCTGACGCCGTGACTCCTGCGCAACGGTCTCTATTTGAAGCAGTTGAAACGACCGATGCGGAAGCGCCAGGGGCCGCGACGCACACCGTGACGGTCGGCCTGGATGCTGGTACCGAAGCGGCGGCCGCCGACGGACTTGTTGTAGAAGAAGGGCATGTTGAGGATGGGTAGGTAGGTTTCTGTAGCAAGGTTAGTGTGCTACTTGGGGCAAGTAGATTTCGCGACGGTTGCGTACTTGATGTGTTTAGATCAAAGGTACAGCTAAGCTTTGTAAAGGACTTGGCTTGAATGGGGGCATTAACAAACGTGGTCGTAGGTTCGTTGCCTTTTTAAAGAAATCTCCCATCCACCCAAAAGCAGTCGCGTCACACCATGTCAATCATGCTTAACGTTCTGACGTCCATCCTTCCCTCCACTCTGTAACCGCTGCCAAGGATCGTGCACAGCAGGTTGGGAAGGTGCGCGATGACGTAGATCTACTGTGGCGTGGCCGGGGCTGTGCGGCTGTGTAAATTGGCTCTCGGTCAATGGGAGCATCTCAACCACGTTGTGGCCCGACGGTGACGAAGACGCCAGCCACTCGACACCACCAGCTCTACCATTTCGTTCGGGTTATTCTTGAGCTAATGTTTATGCTTGTTGTGCAAGCGATCTTAGCGGGAGGCCTTTGTGGCGATGGCTACCACGATCACCAATTTGATCTGGTCTCGATCGCCCGATCAGGAACCCCTCCCTCTCTCCAGCTGGACGCTAACAAGCAGGCTCGCCGAATCATCGACAAAGACCGCCCTACCCAGAGAGTATCGCTATTTGATCATTCACCGCCGACAGCGAGAACAAGTGGCCTTCCTGGTAGAGCAAGTCGGGTGGGGGGTCACCCAATCGCCTGCACTTGGGGTCAGATAGGCAGGACAGGAAGCTTCAATCCAATCCAAAACGCCCCCCAACCCGAATCCTGCTTTTTTCTTGGCCCTTCGAGCCGACAAGGGTTCCTCTTTGGTGACGGCCCAGTACATTAGCCCCCAGGAGCTTTTCTGCGGAGATCGACAACAGACCGTCGATCAATGCGTGTTCGTGCCAGCAGCGAGAAAGCACCGAAAATGTGCTGCATCACTGTCTTGCAATGCTGCGGGCGGATTCGGGTATCTGCCTGGTCGCTGCTCATCTCCAGTGAGGCAGACGGTTCGAAGGGACGGTCGTTGGAACGGTGACCTATCCGCGAGCCGAAATTCGGCGATCTTGGTCCATTGTCTCATAGTTTTGGTTGAGCCTGTTCAGCAACCCTCGTGAGCATCTGCATCTTCAGACGACACCGCCATCTGTCGTGCAGAATGACTCTTGCGATGTGACCTGGTGTGCCAGCCCATGCATGAATCTTGGTAGGGTTTGTTTTGCTTTTCGCAGTATGCAACCAGGCCAGCGCCGTGAGCCTCGAGGTGCCATCCCGAGCAAACTGGCGATATCGTTTTCATGATCCACCACGGCTGTCTTGCCGCATTCCATATCGGACGTCTGGGAGGTTACCCCGCCAAACCCTCCACCCAAGGGAGTGATGGAATGCGAATGCCGTCTCCCCGGTTGCCAGATGACCTGATTGATGCCTCACCTTATGCTGTCGCACTTTTCTTTTCGACTTATAAGTCAAGTATGGATCTCTTGCTGGGATGGACCGAGTCTTAATCTACACCTACAAGTAGCAGTGTCGCGCCGTTCCTTGTCCGGAGTCATCAGAACAAAAGACAACGCAGGCATATCTATTGTTTCTTGTTATTCGATACTATTATAAGACGGCAGCATCCTTCAACAAGGCAAATCACCAGATCTCACAATGAATCCTACTCAGCAGAAACCCCGCGTCGCCAAGCGAGCCATCCCCTGCATCGGCCTCTTCATGGCCCGCCGCTCAAAACCAACCACCCCGACAATCACAGTCACCAACGACCAGGAAGAGCTTGTCCTCTCCAAAACGGCAACCCGCAAACCAACCTCCCGCCTCCGCTGCGCCCTCGCCCGTCCCTTTGTCTCGCTGCGCCGCAGATGGGGCACCTTCCGAGACCGCCGCGCCGACCGCCGCGAGCAGCGTCTCCTGCAGGACCACGGCGGCGTCGAGGAGGAGATTGACGAAGAGTTCAAGGACGCCGCGTCCGTCGAAGCGCCCGACGTCCCGCAGCAGCGCGAGGCCCAGGGTAGCGTCCGGGCTCCGCCGGGCAAGTACGTCCTCGAGCTCGATTTTAGCCACATCAAGGAGATGGAGACGGCGAGCTGGCTGCGTGAAAGGAGGCCGGAGACGCCCGCCGCCAGGAAGATGGGGCCCGCCTTCAGCTTCAGGAGGCCGATGACTTCGAGGGGGGCGAGGCCGATGTACTGAGGGAGAGAGGGCAGAGAGATACATGTTTACAAGGCGTTTTGGGGGGCGGACTGCGGATCATTGCAACGTGTGCGGTTTATGGTATTTTTAATTGACATTTTTGCTTTGGCGTCATGTTTGATGGCCGTCATGAGCGGTTTGTCCACTGCTGCATGAGAGCCATGATGCCGTTCCAGCATATTGCCATGTTTGTTCCTCGCCAGTTGAACTGCCCGAGATATGTGGCCGACTATCTTGGCCTGCGTGCATGTCTCGAAGAAGTGACTCACTTTGAGACGTGTTACTCCATTGCGTTCGATAATGAGATTCGACTAACACCAGTACCATCTTTTGACCATTGATTCGTACATGACCGAAATACCGTACTCCCTAGACCTGCCCGTTGTCATACAGGTGAAAGTAATTCCACAACGGCATATGCATCACCAGGCTCGTACAATTTTTCGCCAAACCCAGAAAATTGTCTCACACGCATTGTGAATCCATATTCACAAAAGCTGCAACGGCCACTTCTTGTTAATCCAAAAAAGTAACAAACACCTGGAAAAGTCACTGATTCAGTCATGCAAGGCGATACTTACTGCGTGGGAGTCTGCCCACGTTTGAACGAACTGCCATGCCTCGACATCATGCCTCAAATTCGGTAAACCTCTCAGCCCACTGATATGCACATCACACATCAAGTACGCAAATTAGCAATTAATCGGCTTCATGTCGAAGATAAACCAATTGGCCGCAGATATCCAGCAGCAAGCTGTCGTCCGTTGACGTCCTCCTCTCGGGCTCGCCGTACTCTGCGTCCGAGCTCACCGCATTGGGCGTGCCAACTTTGACCCGCGGCCGCCAATGAATCTGATAATGAGCATCCAGATAGGAGAGAGCCTGCTCCGCGAGCACGCGGAAAGTTCCATTGTCTGCTTCCTCATGCTCACCAGCTCCGGGGGTGGAACATCATGACATAATCGGGGCATTTCGTTGCCATCGAGGCAGCCGGACGTGAGACGGACCCTGAAGATGCCGTCTAGCCGTTGGCTGCGACAAAGTCTGACACTGTAGATATGTAGCCGTGAAGCGACTTTCCACGATGCCGGGATTGATCCTCCAGATCTCAGCACCCCCCCTTCTCGTCATCATGTTTCTTAGCGGAGAGAAACATACACTCGATGCCTCACAACACGCTGGCTGCGTACTTCCTGACTGAGAGAGGATAGCCACAGCATAGCTCTGTTCAGGCGAGAAGATGCGATCAAGAGTTACGCCCGACGTCCGTTATATTTGTCCGTGACAGTGATTGCCGAAGTGCCCGGCTCAAAAAGGTGCATCCGAAGACGCGAGCAGATGAAGTCGACAGCCCTCCTAAAGGTTGAACCTTCCTCCGATCTAGTCTACATGAAATGCAACGGATGGCTACTTGTGTTTGTGAACACTTCCATGGGGTCTGTCAACTCCTAGCTGGAGGTTTGCGCACCGCTGCGCCTGATGACATTCGACCATCACCTAACGGCTGACTTGCTGGCACAGACTTATCCTTCAGCAGCCAGCCAATCTAGTGAGGTGGAGGGACCTGAACGACGACCGGGACCGCGGCCTGCCAGCACGAAGAGAGTTCCATGCTGTACAAGAGTACAAGTAGAACAAAGTGCATTCTACATTGGTATCTATGCTTTCAAACAATCTAACATGCAATATTTTATGCCGCACACACATGCAGTACCTCCACTATGCAAACCATCCGCCACGTCGAACATTGGTTCAAATGCTCAAAAATCAAGCAAACGCAATCACAGCCGCCGCCAGGGCGACCAGAACGGTGAAGCTCGCGCCGGTGACCCGGCCGGCGGCATTGTCTGAATCATCACCGTTCGAGGAGCCGCCGTTGCCGTTACCGTTGCCGTTGCCGTTGCCGCCGCCACCATTGCTCCTTCCGTTACCGCCGCCGCCGGGACCCGTAGGAGGACTGTCCGAGATATCACCGGGGCCGGGGGTCCATGTGAACTTAGAGACGTAGTCTTGCGAGAACGCCGGGGCCGAGTCACCGATTGTGTTGTCGCTGTTGGTCGTCGACCCTGACACGCAGGAGGCGCCGTCCCACTTGACATCCGAAACGGCCTCCCAGAGGTTGGTAAGATTGGTCAGAGTCTCCCACGTGTAGAAGAGACGACAGTTGGCGGCCTCGTAGACAAACTGCAGCGGCGCCGCATCGTCGTCGTCGTGGAGGTGAACGTTGGCGGAGTTGACGACGATCATCTCAGGCGGAGGACCTGCCAGCGGCGGACCAACCTCCGAGAAGGGCGCTGTCCTCAGGTCTGATGGGGGTCGCTCTTCGGAAGCGATATCCGGGAAGATGGCCTTGCCCCAGTCAAGAGTCAGGATGGGCCCACCTTTGGTGCCGCCGACCGCCTGCATAGGACGCTCGTTGGGTCGGCCACCGAGGGTGACGACGTGGATGCCGAGGAGGCGCGACATGAGACCTACAGCGAGCGCGCACGCTGAAGCACAGAAACCGTCTGTCAAAATTACAGTGTTGTTGGCAGTGAAGTGCTCGGGGAGGCTACTGAACTGGCGGAAGAGACTCATATCCAAGGGGTGATAAATCTGGGTAAAGTCGTCGCCGAGGATTGTTTCGAGATCGTAAAAGTCGGACCAGCTGCTGAAGGTGTTCATGTCCTCGTCGACGGCGGTCCGGAGGTCGTACACAGGCAGCATAGGCGCTCGGAACTCGACGGCAGTCTCGCCCATCCAGTTGAGGAGCGGGTTGGCGCGGGCTCGCAGCGGGAGGAAGGTCTCGGCCTGGGGGAACAGGAACAGGTACAGCGCGATGAGATTGGCTAGAGAACCACCACCGTTTCCTTGGAAATCGATGATGAGGCGGTCCTTCCCATCATCGGCCGAGTCCGTGACAAAGGTCGATACGACTCGCACGAACTCCTCCAAGTCAGCCTCGGGTTGCGACTCCAGGTCGGAGGTCAAGAAACTCTTGACGGCGAGTACAGCCGTATCGTCCAGCTTGCCACGACGGAAGTGGTAACCGCTGATGTAGCCATCCTCGTGAATGACGAAAGGGTCCGGATAGCCCACATTGTCGAAGCCGTCGGACTGGCGCTTCGCCAACTTTGTGAAGGGGCTCGACTCTGCGTTTCCAAACCTGTCGGGGACTTCAAATCTATTGTGAACATCTTCGCCAGACGAAATGTTAGAGAAGTCGCCGACAAGCACAGCGACGTTGTTGAAGGAGACCTCGGTATTGTTGCCAAATACGATGGTACTCTGATCAGTCAGATTGCCGTGAGCGAAGATTGTGGAAGCAGCAGAAACACCAATGTTGTCGAGAGCCGCGCTGTACAACTGGGAGTTCCATGAAGCATCAGGATCCTGGTTTCGGTCATTGTCGACACCTCGCTGCTGAAGCCAATCGAAGATGGGGGTGCCGTCGAAGGATACGACTTCGGCGGCGTCGTAGCCCTGGCTTTGGCTCTGAAGGTAGTCATCTGATCCGGCATGTCAGTCATGGACAGGCGGTCATGGAATTGTCTAATCGGCGTACCGTATAGGTAAATGCTTGGTAGGCTGGTGCCGTCTTCCGAAATGGAAATAAAGACGGCCGGCGTGGCGAATTGAACAGCGCTAATCAGAGCTGGGGTATAAGACAAATGGCCCTCACGCGGCTTAACGTTAATGAGGCGGAACAAGTCAACGATAAAGTCGTATTGGTTGTCGTAGTCGCCGTTCCGCAGCATGTTTGTCATGTTCGAGAAACCACCCAAAATGTCGACACCAGGGTACATGTAGCCCTCGGGAGGATCGGCAAGGATGCCGACAGTGCTCTGAAACTCAAGCCATGGCTCAAGGTACTCGAGGAGGGCGATGTCGCGCTCGGTGTCGACAGCAATCGAGCGCAAACACTCGTAGGCGATGGAGGGCCTCACGAGGGCGGGGCTGCCTGGAGAGAGGGGTTAACAGGAGACGCGAGACAGAGTGGTGGGTGACAGAAGGTGCGTACTGCTACCGAACGTTCCATTGAAAGCGCCACTTCCGCCGCTGTAGGCTTCTGAGAGTTGGGCGCATGCGTTTTGCGAGGTCTGGCGCTTCGCAATGTGCGGACCTCGCGCAGCCAGCTCGAAGAAGGGAATAGCGCCCGAGGCGATGGTCGCGGGTCTCACCATGGCGGCGACGCACGTTTTGATCGAGAGCGAGAGAGGCGAAGGGGGTCCACGAAGAATGTGGAATATCCGGGGAAGGACCTCAGAGAAGGGGGAGCCATGTTCGAGGCCCAGCGTGGGGGATATGGTCATCCTTTATTCTCGGCCATTTTTGGATCTCCAGGCCCTGCGGCCCCCGGTTCCCGGTTCGCGTTGGCGAGATGGGCTGGCTTGTCCTGCGCATCGCCGTTTGGTCCGGCGCGGCACAGCTTATGGACGGAAGCTGGGCGTGGTGCTTCACGAGGGTGGCTCAGACCCAGGTGTACCCTGGTCTAGCGGCTGGGTCTCCTTTTGCCTGTTGACTCGCTAGGGTTGCAGCTTGAGCGGCTAAGTAGATCAATCAGCACTGCATTCGTGACTATGAGTAACAAGCTCAGACGTCGAATGCTTCAATTGAAATGATGTTCTTCCACTCAATGTTCGACGCGTCAGAGGAAGATGCTGCCACTTTTTTTTTTTCTTTTCTTTGCTGAGCACCGGGGGCGCCTGGTGGCTGTCGAGATCGAGATGGAGGATGCAGGTGACGACGACCAGGTCGTCACAGTACACCCCGATGGAGAAGCGCATGGCCCACGATCCACTGGCGAAAGAAGACGGCCTCAGCTGCTGCAGGCGTTGGCGGCCCTTGGCGCAGGGCTGGCGGCCTGGCGTGCTGACAAGAGGGTCACCAGTCGGCTATCGCTGGCTGGGGTCGCACCGCTTACGGCACAGCCTGCCAGGGGTACAGTGTCCTTCAGACGGAGTTCTTCTTGGAGTCATCATCGGGCAGATTGTACAGGCCGAGATGCCATGCACCAACCAGTCCTCCCAGAATCAGAACGTTCGCTCCCCTTCCGGCAGCAAAGAGCAGGCTTATTGTCGTGCAAGCTTGGCATCCTTCGGTTGTCTCGGGCAGTGCAGTGAGACTAGCGGCGGATGGGAAAACTCGTGGCAAACGGCGGGCCCGTAGGGTTGGTTGAGTAGGCTGCCATGGACGGGGTTAAGGTCAATCAGCCCGATGGAGCCTTGTCATCTGATCAGAAGGATGTCATGCTGGTTGTGACGATTGGAGCTTGGTCCTTTGTGGTATACGTACGCTCAAGTCTTGGCTGCCGTGGCAAATGAATAAAGTACCAGTTATCTGTGATTGATGCCAAGCAGGGAGATGGCAGCATCTTGAGACGCGAGGTGATGCGGCGGCATGGCCTCGAGGAAGGATGGCCGCCCTGGCGATAATGTGACTCTGACGGGCATGAACATCCTGATGGACGATCAGGGGTACGGCGCAGGTAGTGGCCGTGGGACTTGGGCTGATGGGGGAAAAGAGCAGGAGCAGTGGCAGGAGCAGGGCCGCCGTTGGATTTGGGTTGGCAGGGACGAAACTAGACGAGAGGATAGAGCCAGCCAATGGGAGACATTGTACAAGACCTTCCTATCCACAGTTCATGGATGCCTCGCCTACCTACCTACCTACCCCTTAGGTACCTTTGGTGCCCTTGTTCATGCCACTTGTCCATGGTACACAGCGCATAAAGTCCCCTAGACCATTTGTGGCCATGATGTCTCGGTACGTACCTTGGACATCCAGTTCGGGACACCGAGAACGCCTACCCCAGGCAGACTCTCTCCATCCCGCCACCCCTCCTCCATCCATCCTATCCCGTGCCCATCAACACGGCCATGGAGCTTAGCTTCAGACAATCCGCTACATTCAGTGAATCCAGGTGGCTATCTTGAAAAGTCTGAAGCTGTGTCGACAAGTGCTCTTTTGAGGTACAACTCGATCGCGCAAAGTCTCCAAGGCCCGACACTGGCAATCGATTCGCTAACACTGGCATCAGGATGAGGGATGCGATGCTGTACCAATCATTACCCCTGATCTATGTGTCCGATGCTGTAGTATGCCAATCTACAAGCCAACCTGTGTCTATGCATTCCCCACGAAATGATTTGCTCGTGGGGGGGAGTACGTCAACCTCAGGGTCCATCCCCTCGAACCTCAGCCCTGACCGGCACGCCCGTCGCGAGCCGTCAATACCGTTCAGCCCACATCAGTCCAATACTGACTGGTCTAGCCACTCCTGCGACCACCGAAAGAGCAAAAAGCACAACCAAGTCATAGAGCTGCTGCGCTGTGGCTTGCATACGGCACACCCACGAAGCCAGTGCCGTCCTGTAGCTACCGCCACGACGGCTTCTAGCACTGGCAGTGCCCTTCATCTATCGAAATGGCTTGCATGGCCATATGCCGTCAAGGCATTCTATCCCTCCGACTCTGTTCTGACCTATGGCGTTCGTGGCGGCCCATGAACGCCAGGCGCTTGAACTGTTCAGTCTGGCCGGTTCGAGAGCTTGACAGCGCCAGTGTGCGAGGGCTGCGGCGGCCCAGCCCGGAATAACAACCAGCCCAGAGCTCAAAAGCTGACGAGTGCCGTCTAATTCCACTGCATTGATCAAACATTTCTGCAGTTTGTATTTATTCTTGTTTCTGAACACACAAGGAGCCATACGGCTGAATTACTCTAAAGCAAGCGTCAGCCGTAGCTCAACACCATGGATCAATGCGCCCTCGATCCTGATACCGTCATCGGCACCAACAGCACCGACAACTCCACCCTCGTCTTCTCCGACTTTGCCGTCTCCCTCGCCAACATCGCGCCCTGCGGCGCCCCTACGTATCTGAGGCCGGACCCAGGCGGCTGTCTTTTGCCCTGGCCCTACACGCTCGCATGGATCCTCGTTCACCTGCCCGTGACGGTCCTGCGCGTGAATCGGTGGGAGAAGGTCCAGACACTGTCCATCCTCCTGGCCTTCTTCAGCGTCTACTTCACAGCCCAGGCTTACACGACCCACCTGACGCCCGACCAGGTCATGGTATGGATGCCCCTTGCCATCGTGCTCGATGTCGGCGCCATGATGCAGCTCGTCTTCCTCGTCATTCAGGAAAACGGCGTTGTGCTGTTATGGGCTGCTTTTAAGCAGCTCCTCATGAGACCTTTCCGGACGCAGCGGAGGCCGTCCATCGAGCTCATCCGCCAAGACGCGCGCGGCGAGAACAACAACGGTAATAATGCAAAAGGTAGTCAGTTCCTCCTCCGGGACCTGCAGCCATTGTCCCGCCTCCCACTCCTACTCCCGTCATGAAGTCGAGGACCGCACACTAACCCTGCCGCCTCCCACTTAGTCGCAGTCCACGTTCTTGAACCAGAGCCCGTCCCGCAAGACCGCGACCTCGCTCCGAAAGCCCTCGTCACACTCCTCGCCCTCTTGCTCCTCGTCACGCTCGTCATCCTCCAGCTCGTGGGGCTCGCCAACGCCGCACGCGGTCGCAAGACCGACGACCTTGCCGCCGTCTGGTGTTCCCCCATGTTCCAGTCCGGCGAGGCCGTCCTCGCCACGCCCGCGCGGTGCCAGAGCACCCCGCTCCCCGTCGACCGCTCCGCGAGCCAGGGCATCGGCTGCGTGCGCCTGCCGGCCGACGACCAGCGCCGCTGGCTGACCGCCACCGTCGCCGTGCTCTCCGCGAGCCTCGTCGCACAGGTCGTCGACGCCGCCGTTCTCGTTCTCGTCGGCAACAATGCGCGGTGGTGGCGCGCCCGCATGAAGAGGCCTTGGTGCACCATGGTCCTGGGCAACGGCGTCCTCATCAGCATCCTCATCGCCGGCATCATCAGCAGCTCCGACCTGCCGCGCTACGTCGACCGAACCGTGTGGGTATTCAAGTACGAGCGGAGCGTCAACACGGCGAGCGTCTGTCGGGGGACGCTCATCTCGGCTGGCGTCAGAGGGTCGATCATTGGGTGGACGGATGGGTTCCTTCACAGTTGGGGCGAGACGTACTCGGGGTTTTAGCGCGGATCTGATTCGATGAGGCTGTGACGGGCTTGTGGTGGGCTGCCTGCGGTGGAGCATTCCGTGTGTCCATCTCCCTGATCCAGATGTAAGGCGTTGGGTTCACGGTTAGAGTTCACTCGAATTACGTCGGAACGATGCGCTTCAATTGAGTTTATCTCGAATCTATCCAACTTCTTGGGAGCATGGACACGGCATGCTCTACATGGTATGGCGGGCCATAGTTCGAGATCAAATTCGATTACAAGGCAGGACCGAAACCCGGCATCAACACCGCACAAGCCATCATGCCACCCCCAAAGCCATGGATGAGGCTCCTGCAGTCTGGCACCTGTCTCCTCGAGAAGAATGTATACCCATGGAGTTCTGGGACCTTCGTTGCCCTTTTGACCCCATCCCATCATCACGTCGCGGGCATGAACACTCTGCACGTTGAAACGAAGAACAATAGACTTTCTCATGTTGACCAAAGAAACCGATATACTAGCCGGCACAACCAGCTTGTTCTCGACCGCTCATTCTACCATCTCGATCATGAATCCCGGGGGCCAATAAGCCTCATCATACTTTTGTCTTTCCGATGCGTCACGCGCACCCTTTGATTCTTTTCTCTTCTGTATAACCCATTGATTACTCGCCTGCGCAGATAACACCAGTGATATGCATACTTCCGTTCGTAGCCCTCGCCCATACACACTGGGCACTCCTCCAAGCGGAGGAAGCCATGACAACAACGCCTGCAGTGAATCTGAAAACGAAACTACTGAATCTTCGCCATACGTTTGGACATGCTGGGAGACAATATTAGCAAGGATCAAATAGCCAAGAGCGTGGGAAGAACTCACAAATCATAGAAAGCAAATTGGCCGGGGCTGATGCCGAATTCGTACACAAACCTCGAAGCGAGGTAGCTGCCGAAGATGGCGCGTAGGTAGGCGTCAGGCACACGGGAGATGATGGTGTCGAGGCCAATCTTGTCAAGGAGAAGGTTAGGCAGAGCGTCAGCCAGGACGGAGCGGCGCGTGCGCTCGTCCTTCCACATGTCGGAGTGCTGGAGCTCCTCGTCGAGGTCGGTGATAGCGACCGACAGCCTGTCCGAGAGAATGCTGCGCTCGACACCAGACTTCTCGTGCTCGCGCCAGATGGCCTCGAACTCGAGCTGGGCGTTCTCGCAAATCTTGGCCTGCACCTGCTTGACATAGTCCTTGTAGAACTGGGGCGCCACGCCCTTGGCATCGTGGCACATGTGCTGCACGAAGCTCTCATCGTCAAAGGACAGAGATGCGAGGACCTCGAGCGAGGATGAGGTAACACCACCCTTGTTGGCACTGGCATCCTTGTAGATGATGCAACCGGCCGCCTCAAGGCGCAGCTTGGCGTCCTGGGTGATGAACAAGTTGGCGCCCTCGACAATGTAGGGAATCGTAGACTTGCCATCCTTGATGAGCTTGTTGACGGTGATGAGGTCGATAGACTCAGGGCGACCACCGCAAGGCACGAAGATGTCGGTCATGCCCGTATCACGGAGGTGGTAGGTGTTGCGGAAGGTGGTTCCGTTGCCAACGACCTCGCCCGTGGGCAGAGTCATGTTGGTGTCCTCGCAGAGGACTCGGTAGCCATCCTTCGACAGCTTGGAGATGTCAAAGTTGACAATCATGGAACGGCTCTTGGCCAGGCGGAGAAGCTCCTCCCTGTCGAGACCATTGGGGTCCACAATGACACCAGAGCCATCGACGATCGAGGTGTACTTCTCGTTGCTGAGAAGAATCTCATTGCTGCCCAGATCGCCGTCAGGGCCGCCAGTCTGCATCTTCCTGACGGTCGAGGGGTCGAGGCCGGTCTTGCGGTAAATTCCCTTGACATACTCGCGGACAGAGAGAGTAGTCATGCCGTATTCGTCGTGGGGAATACCACCAAGCTTAGGAGACTTGCCGGTGAAGAAGGACTTCCACCAGGGGGCGCCACGCTTGCGGGCGTGCTCCGTTGCCCAGTCGACAAGATCAGCAGTGTTCTCGTCGGGGCCCATGAAGAGAATCTCCTGCTTGCCGTAAAGGTCGACAATGGGGTTCTTGATACCAGGTGTCACACCAGGCAAGAGCAAGTCAATGATACTGTCAATGTACTTCTCGAAGGCCTCTTCGGAGTGGTCCTGCATCTTGGCATCAAGAAGAATGACGCCCTTGGAGCCGCCCTCGGGAATATCTTTGTTCTTGCGCTGTTGAGTGCTAGAAAGGCCATAGTTTTCGTCGAAGAGGTTCCGGGCGTTGATGCCGTACGCCTCCTTGCTGCGAGACTTGACGATACGGATGCCGCCGCGTGCGACGTCCTTAAAGCGGAGGTGGAAACCACGGAACTCAGCACCGATGACGAGGAACATGCCATACAGTCTGCGGGGGTACTCAATCTCAGGCAGGAAGGCCGGGTCCAAGCGGAAGCTCAAGGCGACCTTGGTAGGGGTGAAATAATTGGTCTTAAGAATGGCGTTGTTGAAGACGCGGAACGCAGTCATGACCATCTCCTCGTGCTCGTTGGAGACTTCACGGGTGATCTTCTCCTTGAGCTTAGCATCGGACATAACCTCCAAAGCGGGGGTGGGCGCGATGAAGTGACGCTCAAAGTCGGCACCGACAGCGAGATGAACGCTGGCGAAAGATGCGTACAGAGCGCGCACCAGACCGGGGTATGACTGAATAATCTCCAGAATGTAGTCGGGAGTGAACGTCTCCGTCCTCAGACGACGCTTGAGCTTGGACAGCAGAGCAGTATGAACGTTGCTCTTGGGATCGAGAATGTCGGTCAGCGAGACATACTCGGATCCAAGGCGGTTCAGGAAGTGCTGGATGAAGACCCAAGCGCAGTGGCCGTAGACGGTCTCCTGAAGACTCAATTCACCGCTGGTGAAGAGATCGTGAAGCTTGTTGTGGGGAAGGCAGTACAGGAGGGAGATTTCCTTGGTGATCTGGTGGATGGACTGCTCGAGGGGAGGGTACTCGCCCTCGAGGGTCATGGCGGGGCGAAGGTAGATAGACATGACGGTGATGCCGTTGGAGAACTGCTCGACGTACTTCCTTGAGGAGGTGACGCCATAGTAGTGGTAGAGATCAGAAAGTGCGGAGAACAGGCCACGCGCTGTCCTGGAGCGGAAAGCAACGACGAGGCGCTTCTCGGCCATGCCCTCGATATCAAAGACCTCAATGACGGGGCCCGTCCTGTTGACGGCCAGCTCGATAATCTCCTGATAAATCTGCTTGGTGTTGGCCGTGGCCTTCTGCAGGAAACCTTGATCGGCGATGACCTCGATGCGGGTCTCGTTGGGATCAGTCTGCTCTGGGGGCTGCTTGAAGATGCACTGGTAGACGAAGTAGCAGCGCAGGGTAGCCTTGGAGCTGGGCGAGGCACCGAGGACGCCAGGGGAGCGGAAGGTCTCAACGCGGTACTTGGAGCGGCCTGTGTGATCCAGGTACTTGGCCTCGAGCCTGCTCTCGTAACGAGGGCCATTTGTGATGGTACGACCAGCCTCACTGGTGTCGATGTAGATGGCGTGATCCTCAGCCTCCATATCTAGCCTGATCTCCTCGCGCTTGTCCTCGCGCGCATACGCAGCGACTTTGGCAGCGTAGAGAGACGTCACCTGGCTGGCGATGACCTGAGGCGTCTCGATCTTGAAGTACACATCGTCGATACCGAGCGACTCGTAAAACCAAGTAACCTGGTCGTCAACGACGGTAGGGGGGATCCAGCCCTGGGAGGAAACAAGGTCCTTGACCTGCTTCATCTGTTCGTCCTTGCCGACGAATTCGGGAGCGACATAGCCAACAGTGGCCGAACGCAGGACGCGGTGGCCATTGCCGTTGGTTTGGGAGAGATGAGGAACGCTGAAATGTGTGGGCTGAGGAGATGGGTGTCGGCTAGGCTCTTGGGACTCGGTCAGGACGGTGCCGAGGGCCTTGTTGCGGGGAGGAACGGCTGTCGCCATGATTTCTGTTGGGATCTCGAACGGATCGGTGTATTCCGGAAATCTGTCGAAATGAGAAACGTCAGTTTGGATCTTGAGGGCCAACATGATGGGCGGTTCTGGAAGAAGCCAGAACTGCGCCTCGTGGAATGAGAGATGATTCTGAAGAGACAAGCGAAAACAAGTTGGGTGTCAAGTCTGACAAGGCAATCACAAGAGACAGGCTGGCGAGGCCCTATATAGAGTAGACAGAACGGTGGCTAACATGATGACGGGCGCGGTGAATTGATAGCGCCCAGACAGCAATGAACGTGCTCTGGGCCGAGATAACAAAGCCAGGATAGAAATGCGAGGCACCAGAGACGAGGCGGCGCGGATACGACGCAAAGGTTCACCGCTTCAGCAGCCATGTACGGGGCGTTGATAAGGGAGATGCAGGGTCCAGAACCGCCAGCCAGGCACGAAGAGGTCCAGGCAGTTGTGGGCGGTGGATGCACGTACCTAGAGGCCTGATCTGTAGGCTGTACACGAGATCAGGGGGGGATTGAAGAGATAGAGCAGCAGCTGAAACTCGAGTTCGGCTGGCTGCTTGAATTGTGTGCGTATTCTGACGTCGTCGAGGGACGGCAGGCGGAGGATTTGAGACGATCAGATCCGATCTACCGTGGCGGGGCAGATAAGAGGCGGGCGCTGATAAGAGGGAGAACAAGCAAGTGGGATTGACGCGTTGGGGCGGTCAACAAAGAATGTCGGCCGACTGTGAAACAAGTTGAGCAGACGGTCGCGAGCTTATGTAGCAAAGGCTGAGCGCGAAGAAGCAGAGCTGGATCTGGAGCTGCTGGTGCTGGCGCGCGTTGTTGGGTAGTCCGGAATGCCCCTCGTTGCTTTGGAGAGCCGTGTGAGGCGGGTTGCAGGGATGTTCGGCTGACGAAGGCCTAGAGCTGTAGGGGGGTAGTTGGGAGGCCTTTGAGCACAGCCATCCGGCCAGAGCTGGGTAGCTCGGAAGACGGAGCGTTTCTTGTCTGGTGCGACGTTGTCTCGTTGCCGGTTCCGGAAACGAGCAGAGCAGGCTTGTTATTGATAAGAAGCAAGGCTCGTGGTCTCGGGTTCTTATCTGGGCTTGTGCCGAAAATAGGTAGGTAGTAGCAGGCAGGCAGGTAGGAAGACAGGAGAGGACACGAGGTCGCCGGTGCAATGCAGCAACAAGATGACGACAACGAGGGAGTAGGGGAAGTGGAGGAAGAGGAGGAATGATCAATCGAGGTTGATCTAGGGAGGACGATGCTAAGGCAAGGAAGAGTCTGACGATCACCGAGAGCTTGAGACCAGTGACAGGCGGGAACATGCACACCCCTTATATACTTGCCCCTCGACGACGCCCATGGTTCTTCTCGTGCGTCGTCGTGGGCATTGCGCAACCTTTGCTCGAAACGGAGCCCGCCAGTTTGATCGTGGAGCTTGGGCTAACTCTTGGACCGGGGAAACGGTGCTTCCAAGGGGCGGCCTGACGTTGGCATGGGCGCGGGCCCGGGCTTGGACCGTGTGAGAAAGGCAGGAGCGAGAGTCAAAGGAAGCTCGAAAAAACCAGCCTGATCACGATGATGTCTTCGCCTGCATCACGCTGGGCGACTTATTACCAAATAGCAACCGCTTAAGCCTCTTTGGGCAGCACCAGCCAGCAGGGAGGCGCCTCCATTGGACAGAGGCATTCGTACCTGTCGCTCGTGCCAGGGGTCTCGCAGGACCAGACGCTCCACTGGGGAGCCCAGCCCACAGGGCCGCAGGAGGCGGGGGCGGCGGCGGCGACCACCTGGAACGTCAGCTGGACCTGCGGCAGCGGTCCCCTACGGGTTTCTAGAAGGTATCTCGCCCTGTTTCCACCCCGCATGCCGGCCGACGACTCTACCTCGCCGGGACCTGACAGGCACCTATCTAGCTTGGGACGGCTATCCAAGGCAAGTTTTTCAATGGAGTTTTTCTGGAGATTTTTCTCACCAGCCTGTGCCATCGTCTCGAGGTTCCCATGATTGCCATTACCCCTTCAAAACCCCCAGACTCTAAGCATCGTTGCATGCCACTTGGCGCTAATGACTACACGCCTGGAGCAAGCGCTGGACCCCGCCATCTGCTGTCCATTGTACAGGGGCTGAGTACCTTGATGATGTTCGAAGATGCAGATGACAACACACACACACACTCACACATACAGAAAACTTGGATCAGAAAGAGAGAAAGCGAGAGACGTAGAGAGGTAGAAAGGGACAAAAAGCATCCGGGCGTAAACTAAAAAGAGTCTGTGTACCTATAGGTGGCCGTGGCAAAGACGTGCAAAACGCCAGCTGTGATGAGAAGACGCCCGTTTGGCGCAACCGCGCCCCGCTACTCCATCCGTTTCCTGTTCCACACCCACAACCCACACACCTACATGTACCGTACGCAAAGCGCAAGAGGGGTTGCCTACGGTGAGTTCGGTGAGGGCCAGGTGCCTACGTCTACCTGCCTTTTGCGCCATGCCTCCATTTACTCCAATCACTCCACAATGGGCAATACCTGTGCAGTATCATCTCATCGCAGTTTTTAGCAACACCAGGGCAACCGAAACCCAACACTGACCCCGTCCGACCCGGCCTGTCAAACTGGCTGCGGTCACCGGGTCCCAAATCTCGTTTCAATGATCAATGCCTGCTGATCCGAGCACCAACGCAAACGGAAGGATAGAGCAACAGCAATCCATCCTAGAGCTCCAAGTCAGGCGCACACGCTGACTGCCCCTGCCACGGCCGGGGTAATGAGTCGCACGCGCCGTTCCAAGTTACAATCCACCTGCCTCGCATCGTTATTACATTCCATCCCCATCCATCTCCAATCCTGGATCAATACTCCGATCGATCCCCAACAAAGTAACACAATACTTGGCCTCTCGTGGCCCCTCGTGACGAAAGCAATGCGAACTCGCCCCTCCGAATGGCCCGGCGTCTCCTCCTCAGGGCCCACTCACGAAGCCCGCTTGCCCCGCGTCTAGGCGCGCCCAAGACGCCGTCTCCCATGGAGGGGCCACCTGGAGGCAAGGACCAAAACCCAGAACCAGGGAGAGAAACGGTAGGGTCACACACATCAACAAGACGGTGGCCAGAGTGGCTGGATTGGAGCCTCTAGAGGCTCTGCCAGCGTTTCCATTACCCCCCCATTACCCCCAGGTTTTCCTCTCCTAGACGGGGCTGCGTTTCCATTACCCCCAGATTACTTGATGGTGCAGCATCGCAAAAGCACGCCTTTGCCCACGGGACAGACCGACTTGGCTCAATTGGAAGGACTGGGGGCCGCCTGGGGAAATACTCTGATGCACCATGTCCCTTCTGAAAAACCTTGCAAGACACAGGATCAATTGACTGGCAGGCGGGCTCCATCCTGAGTCGTCACGGCCAATGCAAAATCTGTCCAACCCAGAGCCCCCGATCTGTTGGTGGTCTCATTACCCCATCGACTGCCCCTCGTCAGACCCAATTCCGTCGCGAGCATCCAACGAAACTGAAGCAGCCTGCTGCAGTCCTGCAACAAGACAGGCTGTCCCTCACATCGTCAACTTCGCTGTCGCTGGTGCCATTTTTGAACATGGCCCTCCACACCCCGGGCCGGGATATGTGGCGGGTCGCGTCGCTTCGAGCTCGATGGATCCGTCTGATCGACAGATTTTTCGCTGCCTGCCGCTATCAACGAGCCAAATTAACATTTCCGTTTTTATCCTGGGCGCGGTCGCCCGTAACGTTAACTGCACCATCACCGCTTCAGACGACTTCGTTCGTAGCCTTGAACCCGGTCCGGCGCCGCCTGTGTGGACAGCTACCGGCTCGCACACGTAGCGCTTGATACGTGCCTAGAGGGGTTGAGGACCTGACTGACGCTGAAGCGACCTGTTCAGTTCCACCCCTGTTTCCGTTTACTGGGACAAGTCTAGAACTCGAAGTCCCAATTTTACTCCAATTCTGGGCCCCTTGTTCCGTTCGTTCTTCTGCTAGTTGTCGAGCGGTGGAACAGCTGGATGCACAGCCACGGAAAACTCGGTGCACCAAGTGCGTTCGTTGTCTGGGGGTGCGAGCAAGGTCACGAGGGCCTGAAGCACAATCTCCCAGCATGTCCCGGCACTTGGGTTGCTTCTGCTCCTCCCGCGGTGACTCCTCGCGCCCAACCACCCCTGGAATTACGAGTTCACGATGGTATCACTTTTAGCTGCACCGGCCGGAAGTCCTCGAAGGGGCCGCGGCTCACCGCGGCACTCACCGCCCCCCGTGGCGCCGCTGGTTCCCTGGGGGGAATCTCTGGGATAGGGGCGCCAGATGATCAGCTGGACACTGGCTGGAGCCAGCTTCGGCCACCGCTGGTGCCGTGCACGTCCACGTGCTTGGCCAGTCTCGTGAGGTGTCAGCAGGAAGGAAGGGGCAATTTCTGTCATTCAGAATTAGTGATGGGCAGTACGGAGGAGTCATCGTGTCCACATTGATTGGCACCGAACACATGAGTTGAAGCATCGTGAAATTTGTTGAAGGGATGAATCGCCCGGAAGTGCATGGCCGACAAACTGGTGGGTGAGACACGTCGCTCACTGGTTGAGAGTTTGACTAACTCGAACGTCACATTTAACCCTGTTTCTTGGGAGTGTCAGGCCATCCTGCTCGCCCACATCTGTTCTTCAGGTGAGTGCCATGGTCCCAGACGTCTCGTCAAGCCAAATTCCTTCCAAGCAGCATCGGTTGTCAGTCTACCAGTCCATCGCTCAACTGCCGAAGCTGCGGCGCCGAGTCCTCCACGTCGAACGGCGCCGAAACGAGGAAGATATCGGAGGGCGTGCCCGATGTGGGGGCTGCGAATCGGAAGTTGGCTTGATGACATTCGCCCTCCATCTTCGCGCCTGCATGACGCCTCTCAGGCATGGAGGGACGGATCCTCGGCCGTTGTCCTCTGAGGCCCACCCAGAAATACCTTCATCCCAACCTGCCTATTCTAAGTACCTCCATCATTGCCGTCCGGTTGTTTGCTGCCGCCAAGTGCAGCCCGCGACGCGCATCCGCTAGTAAAACAGACATGGATGTCCACTGCTGAGTGGGTGGCTCGCAAAACCCAACTGTCGTCAGTGCAGAGTTTTCGACCAAAGCCTGGGCGCCAGGGACGTCGCCCCGTCATTGAACAACTGCCCGCATCAGCGCTGGTCCCACTACCCCAATTTCTTCGCACCTCCGTCCCCGCGCGAACCAACATTGCACTAGAATTCTTGGTCTGTCCGACATGACAGCTCAGATCTTCAGCGAGCCATGACTTTGATAAACATAATCACAACGAGCTTGCGGGCGCGATGCGCTGGTGGTGGTCCTTGTCCATCAGCTCAGTGTTATTCTTACCACGCTTGGACGCTAGCTAGATGAGTGTTGACCCTATACACCAAGAAGATGCCTGAATAACATGGAAAAATGCTGAATCCGAGAACGGCGTATAAATTACTGACGCCGTCTGGACTTTCCAAGACAGACACTTTCTTGAGGTAGCAGATTCTCGGCATGGCAATCATGCAGCTATACATGCATGTATGCCTAAGAGTCAAGCCAGCGATAGACTGGATAATCAGCATCTGTCTAGAGAGGGTAGAAAGTCTGTCTGAAGAGGAAAGAAAAGAGCTTCGTGAAGCCCGCCAGCGGAAAAGTGCTCATGCCCCAGACCAGCGACATGTGCCTCCTATTGAGCCACACTGTCGTCTTCGAGAACAGTCGCTGGCACGAGCTCTGCGGCTCGGGACGTGGCACAGAGCACCACCCTGTAGTGTTTCGGTCGCTCATTTTATCAGCGAGCTATCTTGTGGTGATTAGTAACCTCGCTTCGACGGAACCAGTGTGTATTCAGGTGATTCGATGTGCCAGGAGTGCGAGCTTGGGACTAGGTGCATCGCCGACGCGCTGAAATGGGCCGCCAGAGAGCAGATATGTCTCGCCGCACCTGCCACAGGGCGGCACCACTGCACCAGGTCGTCCGCCGATCGCGCCAGGCTAACCGACATGGGGCTTCGTATGTTTGCATGATGTGCGAAAGAAGAGCTTGCGCCGGCTGCCGGGACTGATTTGCATGCTTCTCATTTGACGCTTCTTCTAGAAGGCTGATCAGTCGGCTTCTTTTGAAGGCTGAGCAGTCGGCTTCTGTTGGAATACCTTATCCCCCCACCATACAATATCCCAGTACACTAGGTACTACGGTAGGCGAAACAGCCATGTCTGTCATCGGGGATGTGCCGACGTCGAGCTGGGGCTGGGGGGGGGGGGGGCGGACCTATTATTAGGCCGGGCAGCGAAAGCGCTCACCCACCAACTTGTGCCTGGCGACACCTGACAAGCCCGACAGACCTGGCTGGTCCCGGTACGCTCCCAGGAACACGAAAGGCCCAGACGGTCTAGACCCTTCTGTCCTCCGCCCTTGATCCCAGGTCGGATCACTGCCTAACCTTTAGGCCCTGCCTAAGATTTCGGAGAGGAGGCACGACCCGACCGAACCCCCACGTCCCCCCTCCTAAGAGCCGGAGACGAGAAAGAAAGTCTGAACGGCTCGGGCGTGCGGCTGCTCGTCTGAACTTCTTCTCACTCCACCACTCTGTAACCTCACTTGCTGCTGCTGACGAGCCATCATCGCGACGAGCCGAGCCTCATCTTGCCTGCGCCTGCCGACCAGCGACGAACCAAGAAATCGAGCTTCTCACACACACGACAGTGCCCTGCTGAGCGAGCGACATATCACCACCGCTACTCCCTCAGTGTCCGAGAACGGAACCCCCCCCCCCTCGCCAGCAATGGACCTCGCCATCGTCACCATTCCCCCTCTCACCGACCACACGCACACCGTGGTCTTCCTCCACGGCCGCGGCGACAATGCCAAGGACTTCGCCTCCTCGATCCACTACTCCACCACCTCCCGCGGCTTCACCCTTCCCGAGGCCTTCCCGTCCTTCCGCTGGGTCTTCCCGTCCGCCGGCATCTTGGACGTCGCGTGCATGCCCGGCGACCGCCGCAGCCAGTGGTTCGACATCTGGGACGCCAGCAACTTCAAGGACCACGAAGAGGTCCAGCAGCCGGGCCTGCGCGAGAGCGTCGCCGCCCTGCGCAAGATCCTGCGCAGCGAAGCCGAGACGCTCAGCGGACAATGGGGCAAGGTCGTCCTCGCCGGCATCAGCCAGGGCGGCGCTGTCGGCGCACACACGCTGCTCAACCTCGCCACCGACGGCGAGACGCGCCTCGGCGCCTTCCTCGGCTTCTCGTCTCGCCTGCCGTTCCCCGAGCGGTCGCTGTCGGAGACGAGGAACGTCCTGGCCCTCGAGGGTGTGCCTACGGGCAATGGCGTTCTGAGGAAGACGCCTGTGCTTCTGGAGCATTGCGTGGACGACCCTCTTGTGCTGGTGGATTGGGGCCGGCAGCTGAGAGACCAGCTCGTCAAGTTCGGCGCCCAGGTGACGTGGAAGGAGTACCCAGACGGCGGCCACTGGTTCAATTCTCCAAAGGGCATCGACGATGCCGTGGCTTTCATCAGTCAGTCATTAGATGTACGAAGTGTGTGATGGAACAGGAGAGGCCGTGGTGTGGACAACGACAAACGATTGACTGTAACGAAATCTGGGACGGCGAGAACGGAAGCTTGTCACGTCACGAACTCGGAATCTCGATCTCTCCGCATCGTTCCTCCCAGCTGTGGAGGTGCTCTTTGACGCAAATCTGGCAATGGCTCATCTTGGCTGCCCATCTGCAACGCTCCAAAGGTCCTTCGGCGCCGCGTTACTTCGACTCAGGAACTGCCCAAATCTATTATCCCGATGGCAAGCAAGCCGCGACTTCAACTGCCTCCGACGAGCTGACAAGCTACCAACGATACGACAACCTCAACCTGAGCAGATCAACCCGGGCAACCCCCGGCAGCTAGGCCTTCGGCGGTAGCGCCGACGCAATAGATCGACACGGGGATTATAATGCCAAGTGATTTAGTAGAGAGGCGAACCGCGATATGAGTGCAGCTGCTGGCTTCGATGCCGAGCATGTCCCTCGCAGACGCTTCGATGGATTGCAACACCACGGCGCTCGACTTCGGAGGCACTGCCTTGCCAACGCACGCAGGAAAGAACGGCAAGAAAAGCCTAGAGACCTTGGCTTTCCAAGGCGTGCTGAGCGGAGATGCGGGCCCCGTATCCTGTAGGTTCTCACGCCAACCACGGCGCAAGTGCAGGCTCCGTGAATCATGAACGAGCTGACCTCGTATCGCAGCGAACTATTTGAAGTCTGACCCCCGTTTAGGGCAGAGGCTTCCCCACGCCAGCACCAACGATCGGCTGGCTCCCGACGAGCTCAATCTTTCAGCGTCCAGTGATAAACGCGAATATCCAAACGACGGAAGAGGAAATAGAAGGAATTTCGCATTTTCTGCGGTTCCCGCTACGTATCATTATTCGGGCCTAATGGCTCAGGGCTATCATTGTGGAGGGGCGGGAGCAACGTGTGGCCGGTTTGTCCGTTGCATATGAGAGACGTGGCAAGAAGAGATTGATGGCTAGGTAGCTACTGTGTGTCTGCAAGACCAAATCATTCAATTCGCGCATGCTGCATCCTCATGGGAATCGGAATGTCGTGTGACGAGTCTTTTTCTTGGCCGCTGGAGGGCAAGGCCTGCGCCGGGCTCCAGGAAGTCGATGGGCCGCCCTGGCAATGATCAGCGGTTTGGCAGATTGCAGGGGTGCTACACTGCACCTTAACTGGATCAGCCCCTTGGCAGATCCCCGCCGTGCGCCCCGCCGGGCTGAGGCACAACACGGGCGCCGCTGCCTCGGGGCGCCCTGCGTGGTGCCTGCCAATTTCGAGCTGCAGTGGATTCTGGGCCAGTCACTGGCAGGTGCGGGCGGGCAGGTAGCAGCACTAGCTGGCAAGCACCACCGACTGAGGTTGGTAGAAGCAGTGAGAAACAGGGCAAGCAACATCGAGTCGGACCAGACAGGACGAGGTCGGGCACAGCAGCAAAAGAGTGCTGACCACAACCTCGGATGCAACATCTCCAGGGACACAAGAGAGAAGACATCGAACCCCCTCCCCCCAACCCGTTCCACTGCATTTTCTGCTCGTTGGTCAGCCTCGTCTCCGACATGACGCAGATGAACACCCAAATGACTACCCAGGCTTCAATGACTCCCACCAAGGCCCGGCGTCCAGACCGCCCCAGGCCTGCGCTTTTCGGCTTCAGCAGCATCTTGCCGATGGAACCTCCTGAACTGCCGGCCGCCTGTGACTCCTTCAACTCGAGATTCCGCCTTCCATTTCGGCCGCCGAGACCGAAGCCTGTTTCCATCGACGCCCGTAGCTCCGAGAGTCGGGCTCCTGCCCACCCCGGCATCGTCTCCGGAATACTAAGCCACCCCCGTCGGTTCCATATTGCGTCTTTTTCGCCGATGACTCCCGACCGAGCGCCGTTTTGACTCCAGGGCTTTGCTTCCATGACCATGGTGCCGATCCAATTGACCGCGACCTTATGCTTTCGTCGCTTGGCCGCGCCGTCGTCAGACCGCCCGACGCTTAGCAACCAGGGCAGAAAACCTGATGCGAAGCGTGCCAGTGGCGGAGAACCCAATTCGACCACCCACCACTTTGCCTTGGCAGTACCCTCAGACCATGTCACGTCGCCAACTTGAGGCCCCAAAAGACCGGCCGGCGATGCCAGGTGGGGAACTGTCCTATTCCGGATTCGGATCCAGGGCGTCGCTCACATGTGTATGACACATGCATCAAACCATTTTTGCTTGCTACGCTGCTACGAGGCCTCATAAGATCAAGGCCCTCAAACAAATATCGAGCAGCGTCGCCGACATTGCCGCATACATGCAAGAAAGAGGTCAAATCGTGCTCCGCTCATGATCGGCCCCAATAGCGAACAAGACGCCAACAAACACCAACGCGGACATCGTCCCCCAGAGACATCAGCAAGCACGAAAAGTCGTCAGTCAACAGCGTCAATCATTGCGACAACCGCGCTCCACCAGTGATCTTCGAGGGAGAACATCTAGGCATCCTTATTCTCGAGTCGCAGCCGTGAGCGACCCGGAGATTCGGCAACAGCCCCCCCTGTCGCCTGCGACGACATACTAGGCAGCAGCAAGCCAGAGCCCTCATCTTGTGTCGTCGCCAGGATTCTCACCCATCGATATCAACCTCAGGACTGCTTTTCTTGGCACAATCCTCCTTGCAAGAGAACGCAGGTACTCTCATGAACCAAAGAAACAGATCGGCAGCCAAGAAACGCCCCCTAGCTATCAATCCCACACACACGCCTTAGAAAATCAAAATGGCACACCCTTCAGGCCACAACTCACCCACCACAACGCCGACCTCACCATCACTACATTTGAGTGATCTCATTCCCATCATCCGTCACTTCTCGCCAGCCGCTTCGCCAAGTGCATCCGATAGCGAGGGAGACAATCGCCAAAACAGGAAGAAGAAAACCCGCAAGCACCACCGCACATTCTCCCCCTTTGGACTCTTGCACAAGAAGGATGATGACCAACCCAAAGTGTCCTTGGACTGGCTCGTTGAGACACCGCCAGTCATGTTTCACGATGATGCCTCTCGCTCCGCCGGCGCTCTCTTCACGGGCATGATGCACTTGAATGTCGAGGAAACCGTCCAGGTTGACAGCTTCCAGGCGTCGCTGCAACTGCATGTTCACCAGAAGAGGCCCTTTGCAAAGCATTGCACCGAGTGCTCTGATCAGTACACGGAACTGAAGCACTGGGATTTTCTTCCTAAAGCTGTAATGCTGACCCCCGGCCGACACGCGTACCCATTTTCCATCCATTTACGGGGCCACAACCCTGAAAGCATCGACACGCCAGTCGTTTCTATATCATACGAGTTCAAGGCTCAGATCCACTGCGCCGGCTTCCACCCCCTAAGCTTTGAGAGGGACATCCCAGTCAAGCGATCCCTCCTCGGCTCAGATCCACTGCACCAGTCCATGCGCGTGTTTCCGCCAACAAATGTGAAGGCTACTGTGTTCCTGAACCGCGTCATTCACCCAAGTGGCACCCATAAAGTGCAACTGCGCCTCGACGGTATCACTAGCCTTGAGGGCAAAAGCTTGGAGATCTGGAAGCTCAAAAGACTTGCGTGGAAGCTTGAAGAGACGGTCTGCACTGCCGCTCCGGCCTGTCCTAGTCACGCCGCGGAAGGTGCTAGTACGGACCAGTTGACCGTCAGACGAAACGAGGCACGGATCTTGGGCGAGAAGGAAATGCACGGGGGTTGGAAGAGCGATTACAACACCAGCGATGCTCGCGTCGAGTTCGAGTTTGAGTATGGGCTTACAACGAGACACACCCGCAAAGGAGATGCAATGTACGCTTGTGATGTCCGAGCGACTGCCAATGGCACTGGCACCGAAATCTCGCACTCGCTCTCTATCGAGATGTTGTTATCAAAGGAGCTTGCGTCTTCGGATATTCCCAACCTCGTATTAGCGACGAGCGACGCTCGGGTCCTCAGGATGCGGCACGCCGTGATCCTCACCGAGGCACCTGGTCTCGGTGTGGCTTGGGATGCGGAGCTGCCGCCCGTCTACGACGATGTGCCGCCAAGCCCGCCCTCATATCCCAAGGACGCTCCTGTTGAGTATGAGAATCTGGAAGTCCTGGATGAGCAGGAGAGGCGCCCTAGTGTGGTCAATAGTGAAACGTCCCTTCCTTCAGCGTAGGATTCGAATAGCGATCCTCTTTCTTAATGATAACTATAATGAATGAAATTCAGCAAGATTCCAGGAAGCTTTTTGACAAGTTCCATCTGAGGAAGCAGAAACTCTTCGCCTTTTTAATCTGAGAAAAGTGCAACCCAGAATCATCTCAAGCGACGCATAACATTCGTTTTCGGTTAGATCTAATATCAAGCCCCCCCCCCTTCCCACTGATCACTCAGAAGCTGCGGTAGGTTGATTTTCGCAGCTAAAAGGGCATCCACATTTGACTCCCTAAGGCTCAGGGGGGTTCAACCAGGTCTTCGGCCGTGTCATGGCCGGATCAACATCTCGAACCCCCATCTTCATCTCGGTTACCATTCACTCGGCTCCTGCAACGGCACTTATCTTCTAAAGCTACCAGAATTGAGTCCAGGGATGATGCAAGTCTTTCAAAATCCTGCTGGGATACCCGGGCAGACTATCTTGTTAACCATGCTTGCTGCCCTCGAGTCGTGCTGCGCGCAGCTCGCCACCGCAGCTGAGGAGGTCTTACCTCTATGGTCTGATAACGGGACCTTGCCATATTGCCGTGCGGGGGCTATGTGGCATCTCTTTCGGGAGGCCTATCCGATACGCAGGGCCATGAGTATTGCCAGATGCTTGTGCCGAATGCCACTATTGGTCGCTAGGGGAAGGGAGGCAAGGAACTAGATCGATGAGACGGTCATGGCATGGTGAAGAAACCGGGCTAGGGTATGACAGTTCCTGCGTGTACACCTTGTGACAGCAACCCATCCTGCCAAGAAGAGTTTCAAGGGCTTCCGGATTGGATGAAAAGCTCAAGATTGATCTGGAGAGGGTCGGATCTCGTTCCCAGCGCCGCGTCTCGGCTCGGCTTCCGTGTGCGATGGAACCTCGTCCTCCCCATGGAAACCGTGGTCGACCTTGAAGCAGAGCTCGTGCACGCGGCGCAGCCGAGGAGTACGACGCTCGATCTTGTCCGGAGAGCCTTCCAAAGAGTGGTACCGACGTCAGGAGGCTTCAGTAGTTGACATGAAGGATTGATTACTCGGTAGGCTGAGTCAAATGACCTCCCCATGGGGAAGCTCGTCGGATGTCCCCAGTGCCACCCTTTTGCCGAACGACAGACAGGCATCAATATAGTGACAATCGAATCAAATGCATTGGATATGTGCTGTCATCCACGAGGCTTGCAGTGATAGATTCCACCTGCATGTATTGGCGCGACTTTGACGCCCATCGGAATCGCCAGAGTCATCGACTCTGGCCACTTTATCTCAGTCATCTGACCGCGAGTCCAGCTTCCCGATAGGGCACACGAATTAAACAAGTCCGCATAGCCATATGGGGTGCGGCCCGGTGCCAGAAGAACCCAAGGCTCTCTCAGGGGCGAAACAGGATTTTCCATGCTGTCTGTGAGTCTTGGCAAGAGGAGTCGCCGGCGGGCTACAAGCTCATTGCACGACACGACACTCGACGAGCGTGTCGCCGGCGAGTGTCCTTCAGGGAACCGAGTCAAAGCGTGCATCGCGTTCTACGGCTCGACCGCGAAGATTGCGACGCTACCTCTGCGTGTAATTTATCCGGTCTCTGGTTCAACCAACTCTCAACGACTAAACTAGACTCTCCTGGCTTACCCCCCCGTTTGTCGGCACCAACGTACATTCCCAGCATCACCACCCCACGAGACGTATTTCCGTTGTGTGGTCCAATTAAAGTGCCCAGGAATCCAGCCTGAGAGTGGATTACCGAACCGCCGGTCAGCGAGCCCCCCCGGCAAATAAACGCATCCCCAGATATTACCACCCGTCCCGGAGGCACATCCCCCGCGCCCCCCATGGAACAGCCCGGATCCTCGAACCCCCTTCGGAGCTTAATCAAATCAACATGGTGGCAAGTCATGTGGAGTTTGAAACAACGACAAGCGCCGCTTCCAGGGCGCGGTGCCAGTTGTCCGCGACTTCATTCGGCTTCAACGCAGTTGCTGTGCGGATAGTGTGACTTTAGTCTGGGCGAACGGCCTCGGAACGAACGCCGATGCGTTCGTGTTGCACAGGAGACACGATCGAAGACATTCATGCTATAAAGACGATCGGCCACGGCCACAAATGTTGATCTCAGATTAAGCCTGAGCACCTCATCCTTCTCGCCGATCGTCCTAGGTTGTCAGACAATACAAGGCCACACACTGACTCTCGTCTCATCCCCCTTTCCGTCACCACCATGAAGGTCCTCCAGCCTCTGATGATGGCCGGCGTTGCCAGCGCCCACACCATCTTCACCAACCTCCAGGTTGGCTCCACGGTCCACGGCCAGGGCGTCGGCGTCCGCATCCCGTCGTACAACGGCCCCATCGAGGACGTCACCTCCAACTCGATGGCCTGCAACGGCGCCCCTAACCCTACCTCTCCCACCAGCGTCATCCACACCGTCCAGGCCGGCCAGGACGTCACCGCCCTGTGGCGCTACATGCTCAGCACCACCGGCACCGGACCCGCCGACATTATGGACAGCACCCACAAGGGCCCAACGCTGGCCTACCTGAAGAAGGTGTCCAGCGCCACCTCCGACAGCGGCATCGGTGACGGCTGGTTCAAGATCCAGGAGGACGGCTTCACCAATGGCGTCTGGGGTACCGAGAAGGTCATCAACGGCCAGGGCAAGCACACCATCCGCATCCCCGAGTGCATCGCTCCCGGCCAGTATCTCCTCCGCGCCGAGATGATCGCCCTGCACGGCGCCGGCAGCTACCCCGGTGCTCAGTTCTACGTAAGTGAACCCCCCCCCCCCAAGCTCTTCGGGCACGCCGGAGTGTGTGTGTGAGCGAACTTTTGCTGACTTTTCTTTTCTCTCTCTCGCAGATGGAGTGCGCTCAGATCAACGTTGTTGGCGGCACCGGCACGGCCAACCCGGCCACTGTCAGCTTCCCCGGCGCCTACAAGGGCACCGACCCCGGAGTCCAGCTGAGCATCTACTACCCCCCCGTGACCAACTACATCATCCCCGGTCCCCGTCCCTTCACCTGCTCCGGCGGCGGTAAGTCACATTTTTTTACAAGCCCGAGAACACCTCTCCCTGGACAAACGACCAGAACCAAAAGAACAAGACGCTGATCTTTGCCATCTCCCACAGGCTCCAGCCCTCCTCCCACCACACCTCCCCCTGCCACCACCGCCGCTCCCCCCACCCAGCCTCCTCCCGCCACGACTGCCGTTCCCCCTCCCGCCACCACCGCCGCGCCCCCCGCACCGGCGGCGCCGCCCAGTGGGCGCAGTGCGGCGGCGCCGGCCACACCGGCCCCACCACCTGCGTCGCCCCCTACAAGTGCAACGTCGTCAACCAGTACTACTCCCAGTGCTACTAGACAAGCTTCAGCTGGAGAAGAAGAAGTCTGTCATAGAGAGGAAGTGAGGGGGCGGCATTTTCACTTTTTGCGGAGAAGAAGGATAACATCACCTTTGGGCCGGAGAGAACCTGGCATTCCTAGCATTGTGGGATAAGCGGTGTGTTTCTGCCCACCCATCCTGCACGAAACAGCGGGGGTGAGGGCTGTTGCGGAGTGCGCGGCTCTCGCCTTCTCGTCGACATTTCTCGGTATCATAGCCAACAATAAGAAGCTCATGATTCGGATGTCTTGACAGGAATGAATCTCCTGTTGATGCGTGTTTTCCTGGCGCGCTTGTGGCTTGTTCTGGCTTGGATGTGACATGACTGCGAGATCTGCAGAAGTGGTGATACCGTCAAGGAGTTCTTGCAACGAGTGAAGAACGGCGACTGTTGGTCTCTTGGGGGTCTCTAACCAAGTGGGATAATCGAAGCCCTCCTCCTCTCAGTATGGAATGCTGGTTCTTTATATATATAAGGTAGTTCTTCACGACCCTCGGTCCCCTCCCTTCTGCTCCATGACCCTTTGACAGACAGCTGGTGTCCCACAGCCGTCCCATGGCCGGTCAAGGGTTCTGACAGATACCCAGGGCGCCAATGGTTGCTCTTCTTGCACTGTGGGGCAGCCGTAGCAAGTCATATCGCAAGAGATCCGATCTCAAGTTTGAAGGCGCATGTAAATCCCTGTACTGAGATGAAGCACGAAAACCTTATTAGGGCCCGCGCAGGGGACCTATGACGAAGACGTTCACTATAACTAGTGATGCACAAGTCAAGCATGCAGAAGCAACACAAATTAATGGCTATCAATGAGTTCTCCATCATCTCGATGCTGCCTTTGGTGTGTCTTTGATACTTCCCCATCAGGGGCTGAATTGAGACCAAATTGATACCCCTGCTTGTCCAGTCATGTTATTGGATTGCTCATTCCTTCAAGTCTGTTTGAATGCATGGCCGTATTGATCTAGGCGAATGCTTCGGGAGACACGAATCGCTCGGTATAGAGCTTCGCCATGCGCCGAATCTTGAGGTTGCACCGCCACCTGAATAACCCATCGGTCGAACCCCTCCTGGAGATGGATTTCCTAAAGTAGTGAGTGCACCGTCCTCAGAGCATTCCAGCCGAAAGTTCAAAGTCGGCCAACTTCAGTGCCAAGTGAAAATGTCTTGGCGCTTCGCAGTAGTACATCACACAAGCACGCATGATATACGAAACATATCCCTTCCAATATTGGGTCGCGTTATCAGGCTCGCCTTGTCGATACGTCAGAAAGACAGGTGTGACGAGCTGTGCTAGTAGGGGGCTAGGGGCCTCAGATACCCCACGCGCGGAAGTCTGGATGGGTCGTATACGCAAGTCCTGAGTCAGTTAAGCTGCTGGTCAAGGCACTTCAGGGGGTAAGGTAGTATCGCCGCGGTTGATCTGCAACTACCTGATCATGAAGGCCACCGCCCGCGAACTGCCTCTTTGCTATTTCGCAAATCTTGGCAATATTTCCAACCGCCCAGGACGACTACCTTTCATTCGGTAAACAAAGAAAAAATCAGACTGCATTCTCGCTGGCTAACCTGCGTCGCTTTCGCTTTCAATGCTCCATGGCCATCGATCTGCCGAGTCGGGAGGCCCACCCAAAACGCCGATCCCTGTCGGCCGGCACTCAAAAACGACTCTGCCGCGACGTGCCAACGGCCAAGACTTTCCCATCGTGGAAATCACCCTTGGAAGGTTGCTTGTGAGCTTCCTGAAATGGAAATTTTGTAGCACGTCTTATCCGTTGGTTCAGTAGCATCAGTTTACAACCCCGCCCCGGGTTCAGCATTGTCAGACGGGGAAAGTCGTCCTGACCCGACGAGAAATATAAGAAGCCTCCTGATCAGGTGGAGAGACAACCACGCACTTTTCATTTCATTATGCTCCATAATCAATGAAAATGCTTACTTCACACCAATTCCTTCTAACCCTGCTTGCCTCAGCATCGTTAGGCGTCTTAAGTGCGCCCCTCGATACGGATGCCGTTGCAGCTGCTGGCCGATATGTTGTCACCCTCAAACCTCATGCAGCCGTCGATCTCGACCTTCATGCTCGATGGGTAGCTGACATCCATGCCCGAAACCTGCGGCGCCGCGGAGATATAACCTCAGGCTTGAGCTCTACTTTTAGCTTCAACGACTTTGCAGGATATGCAGGATCCTTTGATGATGACACCCTCGAAGCCATCAGGGCCAATGTCAACGTAAGGACAAAACTCCGTAGCCAAGCCTTCCACATGGTCGAGATGCAAGAGGAACTTACGACGAGTTGCATCTAACATAAAACAGGTTTCATCCGTTGAGCCCGACAGCTTCTTTGCCTTGACCTCTTCAACGCCGCTTGAGGAGCAGGAGAACCCGCCTTGGGGTCTGTCAGCTATCTCTCGCGCCAACCCACCCTCGTCCAACTCAAGCTACATCTTCCACCGGAGTGCCGGCCAAGGAACATTCTCGTATTTCCTTGACAGTGGCATCTACACCGATCACGTCGACTTTGAAGGCCGTGCTAGTCTCGGTTATGTTGCTGCTGGCGCGGAGAACGCTGTAACTGACGACGCTCATGGTACTGCTATTGCCGCCGTCATCGGCGGCAAGGTACATGGTGTCGCCAAACGGACCTCCCTCATCGGAGTCAAGGCGTCGGGCACGAATGGAGGGTCGCTTAGTTGGCTTATCGATGGCGTTGCCTGGACCGCCAATGACATTGTATCGAAGGGGCGGGTTGGAAAGTCGGTCATCAACATCTCGATGCTTTCGACCAACTCCCCCGCAGTCAATAGTGCTGTGCAAGCTGCGATTGACGCTGGCATTCCAGTTGCCGTCTCAGCGGGGAACTCCAATTCTGATTCGGCGGACTGGTCTCCGGCCAACCTGCCAGACGCCATCACCGTCGCCGCTAGCAACATCAATTACCGCCGTTGGGCTGCGTCGAACTGGGGCCCAACGGCTGACATCTTCGCGCCTGGTGAGGATATCTTGACTGCGGATGTCAAATCCCCTACATCTACAATCCGCCATTCGGGAACCTCTGAGGCCGCACCATATGTTGCTGGTGTCATTGCCTACTTGCTGGCTTTGGAGGGTCCTCGAACGCCAGCGCAGATCAAGACCAGGCTTCTTGAGCTGGCTACAAAGGATCTGATCAGTGACCCGCGAGGAGTTCCCAATTTCCTTCTCTACAATGGCAGCGGAGCTTGAAGAGCCCGTCCTGTCGTGAAAAAAGCTATATCTACAGCTTGGACTGCTACAACATGATAGTTCTGAAGAACAAGGCTTTATATAGTAGATGGTCTTGCTTGAACAAGCTGAGTGAATCCAGCAGACATTAACCTGCTGTATTCCAGATAGGTAATCAGAATGGTATGTAGAAAAGAGGACTTTCTCCCGTTGTCATCCCCCTCACCGAAGAGTTCTAGCCGCCTGCGGGACCAGGCGTGCAAGCCAAAATTTCTAGCCTGCAAGTGATGAAGACCTGTGCTCCGACGCACTTCAGCCACACTTGAACCCGTCAGGCTCATTCACGTTGCTGCACTTGTATTGACTGGCGGCTACGGGAGGGTCCACGGCAATGTTTTCCAACTGGACATTCTCGAAAACAATCCGGTCGCAACCACCGTGGGATCTGCTGCATTGAAATTCGGCAACGTGCGCAGATCGAATTGAGCCCTGTACGTTCTTGTAGGAAATGTCGGAGATGTCAAAGGTGGATGTGCTGCAGTTGGCTTGATCGACATTCGTGTAGCACTGGTTAATGACGAATGGCGCCCGCGAGCCGTCGTGGATCGTCACGTTGTCCCAGTTGATGTTCTTCACGTCTACATCCAGATTGAGTCGTGACTAAGATTCATCAGTCAAGGGAAGAAGACTCACAGCCAATACCACCGCCGCCGCCGTTCGGCGGCCAATCGTTCTGTTCACCAGTCCAGGTCTTGATCCGACCCAGATAGCGTGACCCGTATGCCACAATATTGCGAGCCGTCGCGTTCTCGACGGTCTCAAAGCGGCCATAGTACTGCCCAATGCTGCCGATAGCAACGCCTTGGCCGTCGTGAAATGTCGAATCTTCAATGATGATGTTGGTTGAATTGGCTTTGGCCGCAATGCAATCATTACCGTTCTGAATGGTCCAGCGTCGGAACGTGATACGGTCTGAGAACATTGTGTTGGCACCGTCGGTGTTCCTTGCAGGATTTCTGTTACTGCTAGTTGCATTGACGTAGATGTCTTCCAGTAATACTCTCTTGGAGCCAACGACGGTGACAGTCCTGCAAGATTAGCAAATCATTTGTTCGCCAGGGAGAATAGCTCGTTGCATACCACATTTGAGGCTGCACGAAACGAAGGCCGTGAAAGTACGAGTCTTCAGCAGTGACGACAAGGGCGTGCGGTCGGTCTGGAACGCAAATGTCGTGAGGACGCAAATGTCGTGAGGAGAAGTTTGGCTTGAGCGTTTGAGAGTTTTACTTACTAGGGTAGTTTGACTCTCCGCGCACGAAATCATACCAGGTCTGACCGTTACCGTCAAAGGTGCCATGGCCATAGCCCTCGACATGAAGCCTCTTGCCACCAAGAATCATGGCAGTGGTCTGGTTCTGGTAGGCGGCTGGTGGATAGGATTCCTGGTCAACACCGGGACCGATTGGCAGTGAGTTCTTGAGCCAGTACTGGATATCCTTGCTCCACTATAGACGCATCGTTCGGTCAGAAACCCCTTGATGTCACGACATAGTTGAGACTTACGAGAAGAGTACCCTTTATCTCGATCCTGACGTTGTCAAGGTGCTTGAACGACATTGCTTTTTCAATGTTTTAAGTTGTGTTTTGAAACACAATTACAGAGTTTTCGCGACACTTCTCAAAGCCCTGAATGATGGCTGGAGAATCGTCGGTTCCATTGTTGTTTGCAGCAATGACGCATCGATGCTTGCATTTCGTACCTCGGCGGGGACAAGAAACCGGCTTCTCGTGGGCGCCGAAGTCTGTCCAGTCCGCCGCAACGCTCAAGGCGTGCATCACGATGATGCTAACGCGAACTAGGCTGATTCTCATTGTGAAAGAGAGTTTGCCTATGCAGTATAAAATCTAGTCTCTTTGAGAGCATTTCAAAACCACCCTTCTTAACATGAAGATATCATCGCGTCGTACATATGCGCCCCTCAGCATGTCAATCCTGCCACAACATTATTCTTCTGTGGACGGAAAATATCAAGTGTGCAGAACAAGGACAGCACTGATGATGTTCGTGATCTGTAGCCGAAAAATGCCGAAAAGCATGATCGATATTCAGCGAAAACCAACCATCAGCGTCGACCTTCTATCAAAAGATCGACAGCGCTCGGGCGAAAGGGCAAACGGAAAACGAATAGGCTTCCTTAGTCCGAGCCATTTGCCTGCCGGACCCATGTTCCAAATCGGGCGATATTGAATATGGCCCCCTAGCCGCCTACATCGGCCACTACTTCCCCGAAAGTATAATCTCACGTTTTGCGGGGATGTTGTGGAAGACACGACCTGTGTGGCATAGCTATGGTTCGACGGCGACCACAGTCAACGTCGTGCGGGGTTCAAAGGTATATCGAGTTTGCGCAAATGTAGACACTTGCTTTACGGAGAAGCATCTTTTGACTGATCGAGCACTGTGCAAGGACAATTGGTGGATTAAATTATAAAGTCGACGGCAATTCGTGCCCATGCTGCAACGAGGGCGATACTGATGACGTAGTCTGAGCGGTCCAGCTTCGGGTTTAGATATTGCGCAGTACGATTATCCTAAACATTATACTGGCACACTGTCAGGCCCTCGCTTTTCGATGTTCCGACGTGGTTCTGAGATTCAATACAATCCCGATGATGGCACAGGAGATCACCGCTGGTGATCACAGAGCCTACCAATGCTTTTGCGCCAAAGAAAAACATCCAAAAAGGCCCCGCGATCAGGCACTAATCTCGAAATTAATCTTTATTCAAATCGCTTATCGTACTCTTCAATTCGGTCTCGTTGCAGTCGGCTCAGCATCTTGACTAACAATGCTTCTTTCCCAAACCTTTGCACTGCTGCTCGGAACTGCGAGCGTTGCCTCAGCCAAATGGATTGTGCCGGGCGCCCGCTGGCTTGACACAGATGGCAACATTTTCAACGCTCACGCTGGAGGTCTTTGCGTGGACGAAAAGACAGGCAGATTCTGCTGGTTCGGGGAGTACAAGATTCAGGGCCAAGTCGAAGGTGGTGGCATTTCTGTCTACAGCTCCGATGATCTTGCGACATGGGAGTCACACGGCCTCGCACTCGGTACTTTGATTCAACTCTATTATCTCGAGTCGTTGGCATGACTGACTGATTATTTGTGGATACGGAACCAGTAGAAGGCCACGAGTATGTCTCCTCGCACAACCGCATCCAGCGTCCCAAGGTTATTTACAGCAAGGAGACGGGCAAGTACCATGTAAGATGAACATTCAGAAAGTTCAAACGGACCCTGAAGACGAATCATACTGATCAGGGGTTTCTAGATGTGGTGGCACGTCGTCGACTCCAAATATAGCATGCTGCTCCAGGGCCTAGCCACAGCTGATAGCATTGCTGGCCCATACATTTTCCAAGATGCCATCGCACCTCTCGGCAACTGGTCTCAAGATTTTGGTGCCTTCACGGATTAAAAATCGGGGGAATCATAGTTGTACTCAAACGGAGACAGGGTCGAGGGCCGCGATGTCTATGTCAGCAAGTTCAACAGCAACCTGACTGATGTCGAGGAGGTAACTTTCCGCTTCAACAAATACGACTTTGAGGCCCCGACGATTCTGCAGACAGAAAAGAGCTACTTCGCCTTGATGAGCCACAAGACAGGCTACCGCCCTAACAGTGAGAAACCCCACCTTCAATACTCATGTCCCTGCTCAGACACCTGACTTACATTCGCTTAGATGTTGTCGGGATGCGCGCCGACAAACTTGAGGGTCCTTGGTCGCAGCCGTTTATCGTATCTCCAGCCTACACTCGTACCTTCAGGACCCAGTCCGGCTTCTCTTGGAGGATCAAGGGCTCAAAGAAGACTACATACCTCTACATGGCTGACCAGTGGGACATGCTGTATCTCTGGGAGAGCCGGAATGTCTGGCTCCCAATTGAAATAAACGACGTGACGGAAGTCGCCGTGTTATCTGACATGACATCTATGATCTAGATGTGTAAGTCCTAGTACCTAGTGTGACAACTTCAGAAAGAAACGATGTCTCTGACTGTTTCACAGGCAAACTGGCGAGTGGTATCCCATCAAGGGCAAGACCTACACCTCCAAGCGTGCAAAGCTTGCTGGAGACGCGTTCCTACAGGAGGCCGTAAGTCAACCCCTCCCGGCAATTAAGTCGTTCGCTAATGGGACTTCTTCAGTCATTTGGAAGCCATAATGTGATCGCTACTGGTATTTATGGCAATGACAGCATGATAACATTCGAGGTTGACGGTCAAGGCCAAGACCGGTGGGTCTCTTTCTACCATCAAAGTCTGTAGTCGCTCAATACCCCAACCACAAGTTCCCACTGCTGATAACATTCTCTGTCTACAGATACCGATGACATGGGCTTCGGTGACCAACCTTACGGACAGCCCGATCGCATTAATGGCACGTGGCAACTGCGCCGCATCAGCAGTGTTGTTCTCAACGATGATACCGACCACGTCCACACTCTGTACCAGAAGGACACTCATAAAGGAATCATTCTTTCGACACCCCTACAGCTGCCTCTAAAGAAGGGCCGTAACAAGATCACCATCGGAGGCTTATACAATGGGTTCGACTACAAGGGCGCCGATCTCGACAGAATTGTGGTGTACCCTCCCGAGCCCAAGAACAGGAAGCGAGCGTGGTTTTAAGCGGTGTCTGTGAACGGCAATTGATATCATTTGGGGACATGCGCATCGGTAGCATCATTGTTCTTCAAAGTCTCTGTGGCAAGATGCTGGAAGGAGCGTTTCCAATGTTCATCAGAAGCAAGGCATGCTGAACCTATTGCTTCCAACCTGATCTTCTCGAAATTTTGTTTAGTATTTGGACATTGGGTGCTTTATTACATTCGGGAATTTAGCCACCGGAAGTCGCGTCTATTTGTCGCAATGCGTTGTTATGCCCGCCAATTCAATTACAACATGAAAAATATGGTCATGTACACACTCTTTTAAGCAGGGCCACCGCTCCTCAAACTCGCCTATGCAGGGAGGTGGAAGCCAGTCTGGCGCAGCTTCTGAAACACTTGATTGGGGTCGTACTTGGAGGACACCGCCTTCATGTGAGCAATGTTCTCGGCGCCGTAGTGAGAGATGGGGTCCTGGCTGGAGTGGGCGTAGTTGAGGAATTGCCAGTGCTTGTTGAGGCCGAGACCGTCAGCAGCAGACTGAATAGCCTTGTTCATCTCGAGGGCGATGGGAAGAACGATCTCCTGGTTGGCAGCAGTGTCGACAGTGAACACAATGTTGTACATGATGACAGGACCGTCCTTGACAACGTGCTCGAGACCGAGGGAGTTACCGCCGCGCTTCTCCATGACGTTGACAATACCCTGAGTGACAGGCTGCCACTGGAAGATCATCTCAAAGTCAGCATCAGGGGCTGCAGCCTTCATCTTGTCGATGTGAGCGTGGAAGATCTCGTCCATGGTCTTCATCATGTTTTCGTCGTGAGCGACCATGCCGGTCTGCCAGTTGGCGAAAAGACCCAGAGGCGTGGGGCCAGTGAAGACAGGCACAACCTCATGGGCGGGGCCAGTGACAGGGATGGTGTAGAGAGCTTCAATGGCGAGGAACTCATCAAAGGCCGAAGAGATATTGGCGTTGATGTTGCTGAGAATGCCACCGACACCGTAGCCAGTCTTGTCGTACGTCTGAGCGTAGATCACCTGGCTCTCGGGCTCCAAGTCCTGTACAAGAACAAAGTTGTAATACGCCTTCATAGCCTCGAATCGGTGCTCTTGGGCGTAGCCGTTGAGGCTGGCGTAGATCTGGGCCGAGGGCCAGACCTTGATATCCAGCCTCGTGACGAAGCCGAAGTTTCCAGAGCCACCTTTGAGAGCCTTCCACAGATCGGTGTTCTCCTTGGCATTGGCATTGACGATTGAGCCATCGCCGACGACGACCTCAAAGTTCTCCACGTTGTCACAGGCGAAGCCTCGAACACCAGTGTGGAAGGAGTAGCCGCCACCAGTGGTAAAGCCGCCAACACCGACGACATCAGCGCGACCGCCTACGCCGACAACATTCTCTGTTGCCAGGGTCTTGTACACTTTGCCCCAGTCTGATCCAGGCCCCACTGAGGCGATCTCGGTGGCTTTATCGTATGTGGTAGAGCTCAGGTTACCTACACAAGAACTGAGATCAGAAGGGTGGCCAGGACCAAGTCTCAACAGAAGGAAGACATACCAAAATCAACAGTGACACCATCCTTGATGCCATTGGCACCCTTGAATGCCGAGTGGGCACCGGAACGCATGCCGAATGGGCATTGATGCTGGTTGAAAACCTTGACGATCTTGGACACATCCTCGGCAGACTCCGGAAAGACCATGCACCAGGGAGCTTGGGCGGCGTTCGCAGAGTAGTATTGAGTCAGGCGCTCATCGTAGCGCTGCTCATCTGGTGACCATACCTTACCCTCAAGCCCTTCTGTCTTGGAGAGAGCAGTGCACTGGTACTAGAGTCAGCAAAATGATGCGAACAAAGTTCTGCTGGTGTGGACCAGCCGGACGTGGATCCGTCATACGCAGTGGCATCGGGGGCCGTTGACAGAAGCGGCTGAAGCTCCCTCGAGAGCCAGCGCCGAGATGATGGCCGCGGCAGAGATCTTCATGGTGGACTACTCTGTGGTCGGCCAGGTGGAAATACTCCGTATTGTCGCGTGGCGGCTGGGTTGAGAAGCTGGCAAAGGCAATCCTTCCACCTTTGAACGCAGACAATCGTCACGTGGAAAACAGGGTATGGTGAGACAAAGCGGTCTTGGAGATGGGCAAGACTTTTAAAAATTAATTACGAGCAACATGACATGCATGGCTAGGACGTTATATCTTTTGCAGCTGTAATTACGCGTTCGGTAGAGCATCCACTAATCTCCCTCTGATGGGCTCTAGTTGATCCGGACCTGCATGAAGTCGTGTTCCGGAGTTTTCTCCGGACATCTCCTTGATAGCCTGGCCTTGGTATGAGACGTGAGCAGAAAGTATCGACAATTTGACGCGCTAAAATCCCTTTCTGGACAACGAAGCCCCTCGACAGGGGTCTTCGGACTCGCGAGTCAGGAAGTCCGGCCGAGGCACGGGGCACTGAGACGGGATCTGGCAAAGTGTTGGACTTGGGTTATTGTCGGCCTTGTGACTTTTGCCGTGCAACCGGGATCAGCATCCTTGGGGCTCCGCTATCTCCTGGGATGCCACGGATCGAGTTTTGCATCATTTACCACCTTACCACAGGCTAGAGCGAAGCTTGAACATAAGCATACGTCGAGCAGCATTAATCTAATTCCGAGTCTCTGAACACGACTCGAGGAACTAAATCAGTCGAATAGTCATGCTCAATCAGAGTACACATGTACACTACACTGACGGGCGGAGGGGGGGTAAATGCTGCCGCTCAACGCGGATTATGTGGCAGAGCACCGCGCCGAAGGATCACAAGATCGTCGCGAGCAGTGGCCTACCCTGTCCTTAGGCTTACCAAGAAGAGGAAAGATAACCGGTTTGTTTTGGGTCCCTCAGTCATCCCCGACTAGGGGTCAATCTTTTTCTCATTCGCGGCTTAAACCAAGAACGACGAGCAGTCCTAGCTTTTCGATTAAGCTTCGGGCTCAATCAACAGTGACTGTTGTTGGTGCAGGTAAAGATTGAAGAGCAGACGAAATTTATGCAGACTATGCCGCCAGGAGAGTGATGGTTCTCTTGTCGCTATTCCAGTCGGGGTAACGTAACCTCAAGGGCAGCAACTAGAGTAGTCCCGCCACTAGTGATAAGCCTGATTATTACTAGAAGCGGCCACCGTCGCGGGCCGCAGGACGGGAATGCCAGTGGCTTCGAAGGTCTCCAGTGCTCAGGGGTCGGATTCGTCCCCCGGGAAACTAGGGCACTGACCTGAGCGGATTAATCGTGATCGGTAGTTTGACGCACAGCCATAATCACGGAGAGCGGAGCAGTTCGCTCTGCTCACATATCCTGGCACCCGAGATCCGTGCGATGAATTGACTCGCGCCGGAACAAGAAAACTTAACGACCGACACAACGGCTGACACCATAAGACTTGCTTGCATGAAGTTGGTGCCCCGACGACCAGATTACCGGGCTCCCGACCGATTGGAAATGCAACCTGTCTGCCGCCCCTGTCAACACATCTACCAAGTACGCAGGATATCTGCAGTCAGCGCATCAAATCCCCTTTCATCTGCCAACCTCGGGCCAACTTACCACCGACCTCCCCCATCAGATTCCCCGCTTTGGGAGTGCCAAGTCGCCCTTCACACACCATGCGTCTTTCAACCGGGTTGTCCCCAGCAAGTCCCTGCAACGCCTTAACAGTCTCATCACCGACTCTCGTTCGAGTGCCTTTTCAAGATCCCTGGGTTTCTGATTTGTGCTTGAGCGCACGATAAGGATGCATATGGGAAGCTTGTCGGACTCGTAAAGAAGTTCCGTCAGAGAGGACTATGGTTGTCTGAGGATATCTTGTTCATCCACCTAAAAGGTCTAGCTCAGTTGAGCAGAGGGAACTAACATTGTACCCCGAGACATGATTCTCTAGCTCGACATCGGACACGGCCCAAATTTCGTCTCGTGTTGAGCGGTTGGCGCGGATATGCCAAGTCAATCCTAACTGCCGCTTAGCCACTCGCTCATGAAAGCCCGGCGTTGACAATGAGCTTCACAGGGATTACCAGGGATAGATAGTTCGGACTCCACGGGGTACTCCATTCCGAGCGAAGGATTCACTTGGCCTTCTGGCCCTGTTACAGAGGAGCAAGGTACATTTTACTAACCATTTGGCCCCCTTTCAGCCTGCAGCAGATGCGGATCAAGCTTGCAGGGACTGATGCATCCTTCCAAACTTCTTCGAGAGCTCCGTCTGACCCAGCAGCTTCAGGGAAGTCTGGTGCCGATTCTGGGATGCTGTACCATGTCGTGTAGGCAGCATCATGGCAAAACCATTGGGCTTTGTCCACGATTCCCCCTGTCGATGTCCATCTGATGATCCGATACAGCCCCCCACCTGAAGGCTAGAGCCTTTTAGATTCATGTGATGCCTCCACCGTCTAGTCATTCACCGATTGGCTCTGGTATCTGGTGGCAATCACCTGTCACTAGGCTCTGTTCCATCTCAACGCCCCGGAGTGCGGGACTTTGAGCCAAAAGGCCGGCACCCACAACCTTGGTCCCTGTCTGCCGCTAAGCAGATGGGTACTTTCCGGTGACGAGATCCCTTGCCGTCATGTGCACTTTGATGCAAAGGAGAGTATGTAAGTAGACCAGCTTTGAACCATCACCCCTCTGCAAGTGATCTGGTTGTGGTTCCGTTTTCCAGTCCTGCTGCTGATCGACGGCTTGCTTGACTCGTTCAAACTTCAAATCGACCATCAACATGTCCGGAATTCCGGTAGTCAACGGCGTCGAGGTCCTAGTTCCCGCACCGCCGGGGTACGTGGTGGACTTTGATAACCCGCAGCGGCAGTATGTGATGGAGCACTACTTGATCTTCGGCATAATGGGGCCACTGGCCTTCATTGCCCTGATGCAGAGGTTCTATACGAAGATCTTCCTAGCAAAGGGCCTCCAAATTGACGATGGTAAATCCAATGATTCTCCTGTTGCAACGTTTGGTTTGCTGACTCGTTTTTTCAATCAGCATTCATGTTCCTTGCATGGGTCGGTTGCCATCCTTTCTGATCAGAATGAGTACTGAAGGTTGACCAATCCATCAGGTATCGTCAGTGGCAACACAGGCCGGCATGGTCCGTAAGTACAAGCAAAACATGACGTTTTACCAGTCCGCAAGCACAGTCAAATTGACGGGCCTCAATAGATACCGTAGCGATGAAAGCTCTCGGGTGTCACATGTGGGAGGTTCCTCTGGAAACATACAAGACTTCGACGCTGGTAAGTGCTGGCCATCCACAGCACATCAATGTCTCGCAGCAACAGACAGCTAACTTTTCTGCGTAACAGATCACATACGTGACCGCTGGCGTCTTTATGCTCTGTAACGGATTCACGAAGTTATCGCTTCTGACTTTCTATCTCCACCTTTCGCCTCAAAGATGGTGGCGCATTGCCGTCTGGACCAGCATCGTCGTTGTGGCACTGTACACACTTATCATTACTGTCATGTTGTTTGTCCACTGTACGCCAGTGTCTAAAGCCTATGATGTCTTGATGGTAGGGGGAAGCTGCATCAATGTCGGCATTCTCTACATTGCTACGGCCGTTTCCAACATCGTCACCGACATACTTCTCTTCGTGTTGCCCATTCCGATGGTCGTCCGCCTCCGCATGGGAATCTTCCCCAAGATCGGCGCCATTGTCATTTTCGCCATTGGCTCCATGACGGTGGGAACATCAATCGTCCGACTAGTTTTCCTTCTGGACGTTCTGGCCACCCAGGACCTTACCTGGGACGCTGCTCGTGCTAACATCTGGTCGTAAGTCATACCCCTGGACTGCTTGCGCACAATCGCGGTGGACCATTCTTACTGACACGTGCGGCAAAAGTCTCATCGAAGCCAACCTCTTCATCATCTGCGGATCGATGCCGACCCTCCGCAAGTTCTTCAAGCACTTCGCCCCCAAGCTTATGGGAGCCTCCTCGACCAACATGTCTGGACCGAATTATGCTTCGGGATATGCGAACAAGGAAATGAACTCTGCACCCAATGCGTTCTCGCGCAAGGTGCGCAGCCAATATGACCGGTACGAAGATAACGAGATGCAAGTGTTCAGGTCAATGGACAGGGACGAAGACAACAAAAGCCCCAACAATGTGCATCAGATCAGTGTCGATGGTGGCGGCGACGTACAACCAGACAACAATAGCGAGAAGGCTATTTTGCAGACCAAGACGTTTACGGTCCGGTATGATTAGTGGTAGATAGCAAATCAGATGAGGCCAGACGATTGCTTCGTTTCATACGATCTCATTGTTGTTCACGTCCAAGCCCGTGTCAGAACGAGCTTTCCCCGCTGCCACGTGCTTAGGTCGAGCTTAGAGCGCGGAGGTCCTCCCATCACAACATGCCAACCCACAATCTTCCGTCGGTGAATGCAATGTGTATTGGAGCATTTCCCATGGAAGTTCTAGCTCGTTTCTTGATGATGCTGTCGGTGGAAAAATCACCTCAAACTTGTTTCGTTGCCCTCCACGGCCCAGATAGAAGAGATTGCACGAATTGGGTGGGGGCACGACCAGATCAAAGGCACACGGGTATACGGGAATCTAGCAGAGCTCCAGGAACCTTATTCGCAAATGTCTTTTAGGCAAATGATTCCGGAATTGCGTGACGACAACCAACTTTGGGGTTAGTTTACGCTACTATGTCGAAGATGTGTGATAACACTTAGCACCTAGTGGCACAGCAATGATCTGCACTTTTTGCATGGTCAAACGACTCGTTGTCGAATTCCGTTGCACCCCAACATTGCTATATACGACAAAGGCAAGCAAAATGTCAAAAACATACAACATCAGGGATTCGCTGGTGGTCACCCACCCAACTACTAGTCCGACCCTTACTGGCTTGTCTATGGGAGAGCGGACGGGATCCCGAATTCTCCAGTAGGTATGGTCGTATGTGATAGGGACCGGCCTTGTGGTAGTATAAGATTCACATCTACTCGTGATTAGTCAAGCTCAGAAAGGGTCGACTGCGGCTCATGTCCGAAGACCTTTCAAAGACTGTCCATTCGAGATAGTGACATGCGTGTAGGTTCGAGGCTAGAGTCAGAATGACCTGCAAGCATGAAATATGTTGCACAAGCCTGATGCCAGCACTCAGGTATGACCAAAGTTGGAGGGTGATATACTCGCACAGCTGATATGCCAAGCTGGGGAACTGAAAGGACTTCAGCATACAACTTCACGAAAGTTCCGGCTATGATGTTGAAACGAGCCTTGGGAACAGTTGAGAAGGCCAGAGACCTGTGGGTTGTAAGGTTTCGACGATGGTTCTGCTACCCCTGTTTCACCAAGGCGGTCGGTGGGAAGACTTGGCTAGAGTCAGGAAGTGTTTTCGTGGCCTGTTTAAACAGTCGAAGGCTTCTCTTGATCTTCATTGTAAGCTCGAGGTTAATATCGTATGGGTTGGAAAGTTCGGGTGGTCATAGGGTCGAGAGTCAAGGTCGGCACATGTTCTGCCCACTGTCAATCGTGTGCTTCTGGTCTTCTTCGTAGAGGGCTTCCTAGACGTTAAACAGTTCGACAGTTTGGAAAAGACTAGTTTCACGTTGAATCAACGGGAAGATCGAAAGATGGAGAAATGGAATCGAAATGCGATGCTAAAGCGTCGGGAAGACCTTCAGCCACGGAGCTATGTCAAAAGCTGTTGGCAAGCTTTACGACGACGCTTGTAAAGCGCAGGCCTGTGATATGGCTGGTCGAGTGGGAAATGTTGCTGCTATACTTTTAGATATTTAATAGGAGGAAGCTATGCACTAGGAAGGGGTGGGGGGGGGGGGGGGGGGGTTGGAGCCATAGACGCTTCAAGGCATCAGAACTCGGTGGTGCCCTTCTTTATCCACTCTGGCAACACAGCCTCGTTGCCTTGAGACCATGTTAGATCAATGGCGTAGCTTGTAAATACGAATGAATCTTTTTGGTGCCCAGCTTGCTTTAAACAAGTTTGAACTTTTGAGAAACCGACACTCGTTGACTGTTGACCGTCTGTTGTTAATCTATGCTCGTCCGACAGACTCGAAGATGTCGAAGTAGGTGGGGGTCCAAAGTCGACGAGGACACATGGCAAGACAGCCAGTGCTATTGCTGTGCGATGAATGGTCGGAAAACTATTGCAAACAACCGGCTTGAGGAGAGACCACGGCAACATGATACACCTTGCGATGTTCGATATTGACACGCAGTCCTAAACGTATTTGGTCGATACAGGCTGTCACGAAACGCTGTTCTGAATGACACCAAGTCTACCGACTCCCGCTGCTAGGTGGTCTGAGCCCACGGAACATCGGCAAAGACGTGCGCAGCGAAAGCTAAACCTAGGGGTGGGCGACAGCGACTGAGTCAAAAAAGGGGCTCAACGCGGAACCACATGTCAAGTGGCGCGAAGCAGTATGTGTGTTTGCCAAAGTCTGTCGGCCGGTAAACAACAGCCCAGTAGCAGGTTGAAATTGCGTGACATCCTTCTTGGCCCATGCCTTGGATAGCATCACTGGTCACATGGAGCTTTCAAGTTGCATGTGCCGCTGTTTGCGGCCTGAAGAGTGACGGGTCAGGGTGAAAAGAAATCGCTGAGCTGGATCAGCGCTGCTTGCCGAGGACGTTGCAACCGTGGCCTGCAGCTAGCACGGCACGGTAGCATAATTTATCTCACGCTGTTCTGGAGGATGCTCCTGTGAGGGATGCGGCGTCTGTAGCGGTTGCGTTTGGCTTTCGACCGACAAGATGTGTACCTGCCGAAGCAGAACACAGCAGCAGTCACATCTAAACCGATATTGGTGGCGTTGCCAGAGGATGACATATCCACAGGTCGTATATGGAACACTGGCGGTCGGATGCATCCTACCGACCTGGGGTGGATGGTAGCGAGCGCCTCAGGGTACCATCAGATACTTCGACGACTGACAGGCCGCGTTGGATGCCTATTGTGGCCCTGGACCCTTCTCGTCCATGACACAATAGACCGGCTGAGGCCCAGGTGGCCTGAATAAGGCTCATTTGAGGCTCGAAGAGGTAGGACGGGAAGCAGGTGGGTCAGACTATCGAGGCGGCCTCCTGATCAGCTTCAGGGTGTAGCGGGCGTTGTGGGCTACGAAGCAGCCAGAGAAACAATTTTTGCCAAGCTCGCGTACAAGAGCAGGCATCCTGTTGGCGAGCTTGGGCAATGTTTGCATCCTCACCAAGACTGACGGAATCTCGGGGCTCCCAGGAAAGGAATGTGGTTAAGAAGCAGAGAAGACGAATTTTGCATGACCGGCACTTTTCATTGGCTGCATACTTGGCGATGCGATCACGGCAGATCGCGTCATCGGGTCTAAGCTCACCGAAGTGGAAATCCTGACACACACCTGGCTTAGTCACTCGGTACGTACCGGTCAGGACGGCGGCATCACCAACCAGAGCCTCGCAACGGCACCTGCCAAACCCACCTCAAATCCAACGTCTTCACCAACAAACCTCGACCACCTCCACACCCCCTTGCCACTCAAACCATGTGCGGGTGCACCAGCACGCATCCTACCCAGACAGCTGAGACCTGGTCTGTCCCGAGTGAACGGCCATCCTGGTGGATGTCGCCGTGCCTGCAAGACGGGAAGCTGCTGGGTCTGCTGGACAGCGACACCACCATCCTGCGGGCAAGGGGCGCCCGCATCGAGACGCATACCGTCGGCCTCACGATCACGCAACTGCGCCAACAGCAATCCAGTTGCCTATTTCTCGCGTCGCGTCATGTCATCAACGTGAGCCCAGCCTGTCGTGAACCTCCGAGGCCGAAGGCGTCATCGCGGTCCATGATGGTCGGTCCACTTGGCGCCGTACGGCGGTCCGAACCATGGGGCCATCCCATGTAGTACAATGCTACCGTTTCTGGGGCCCAGACTTTCGCGTGGGTGCTGCCCCATGGGAGCGACTGACTTTATAAAACCCCTTCTCGAACCCTTCCTTTCTTTCTAGCTCGCTTGACCTGCATGTTCCTGGAGCCTCCCGCAGCCCTCGAGTTTCGCCGATCACCGATTGGATCTTGGTCATAGACACCCAAAGGCCGGCTACGATCATCAACACCCATACGCCATGGCTGACAACTTTGCGCCCCGCGTCTTCGGCGACGCCCCTGCCGCCGCCTCTGGCACCGACCATAAGGACGGCTTCCTGCCGGCCGCCTCTGACAATGACAGCGAAGTCGGTACGTATACGCCGCGCCGCCCGCGAGCTTGGATTGCTTGTGCCCTCCGTGCTGACAAGACAACTGTGTAGGCCGCATTGAGCAGAAGCGCGAGGCTAAGCGCCAGATTGGCATCATCAGCGCCAGTTTCCTCATCTTCAACCGCATCGTTGGTACTGGTATCTTCGCCACGCCTTCCAGCATTCTGCGCTCCTCTGGTTCCGTCGGTCTGGCCCTCTTCATGTGGGTCGCCGGTATGATCATTGCCTTTGCTGGTACCGCCGTCTACATGGAGTTCGGCACCGCCATCCCTAAGAACGGTGGTGAGAAGAACTACCTCGAGTACGTCTACCGCAAGCCCAAGTTCCTGACCACCGGTCTGTACGCCGGCTACGTCGTCCTCCTCGGTTGGGCTGCCGGTAACTCGGTTGTCTTCGGCGAATACATCCTTCACGCCGCCAACGTTGAGATCACTCGCTTCAACCAGCGTGGTGTCGGTCTCGCTTGCATCACCACGGCCTTCATCATCCACGGTACCGCCCTCAAGTGGGGTCTGCGCCTGCAGAACCTCCTCGGTTGGATCAAGCTCACCATTGTCTTCCTCATGATCATTGCTGGCTTCATTGCCCTCGGCGGTCACCTCAAGATCGACAACGACTTCAACAACTTCGACAATGCCTTCGAGGGCACCACCGGCAGCGCCTACGGTGTCGTCACCTCCATCTACAACGTTATCTGGTCCTACGTTGGTTATAGCAACGCCAATTACGCCCTCAGCGAGACGAAGAACCCGGTCCGCACCCTGAAGTTTGCTGCTCCCATCGCCATCGGTGCCATCTCGGTCCTTTACATGTTCATCAACATTGCCTACTTCGCTGCCGTTCCCAAGGAGGAGATCCTGACCTCTGGCCGTCTCGTCGCCGCTTCGCTGTTCCGTAACGTTTTTGGTGGCACCGCCGAGCGCGCCCTCTCCGTCTTCGTTGCCCTTTCCGCCTTTGGAAACGTTCTCTCCGTCATTTTCTCCCAGGGTCGTCTTGTCCAGGAGCTCGGCCGCGAGGGTATCCTGCCCTTCTCTCGCTTCTGGGCCAGCAACAAGCCCTTCAACGCACCTCTCGCTGGCCTGTTCGAGCACTGGCTCATCTGCATCATCGTCATGCTGGCGCCCCCTCCTGGCGATGCCTACAACTTCCTCCTCAAGTATGTCACGACTGGTCAATTAACCTATGTCTGATCGCTCGCTAACCACAAATAGCCTCATTTCGTACCCTCTTGCCATCATCAACGTCTTCGTCGCCGGTGGTCTCGTTCACCTTTACCTCAACCGCTCCGCGTGGAACTGGAACCCTCCCTTCAGCGCTTCGCTCCCCGTCGTCATCTTCTTCCTGCTCAGCAACATCTACCTCGTCGTTGCTCCCTTCGTTCCTCCCCCTACGCCCGAGCAGAACCAGTACGAGAACCTCCCCTACTGGATCCACTGCGTGACCGGCTTCGCCGTCCTCTTCGCTGGTGGCATCTACTGGGCCGTTTGGGCCAAGATCCTGCCCCGCATCGGCAAGTACGAGCTTGTTCGTGAGACCGTCATCGATGATATCGATGGTTGGGAGCGCAACGTCTTCTTCAAGCGCCCCATCGGCACCACCGCCGCGCTCGAGCAGGAGGCTGCTCAGTCTGGCGCCGCCCACAACAGGGCCTTTTAGGAGATTGATTTTTACATTTGCATTTTGAGTCGAGGATCGAGAGATTTGGGCACGCCTCGTTCGCGGCGTGCCAGGCATGCATCGCCTTGGATACCACATTACATACGCTCTCCACCGGTCCAGCTATTTTTGCTAGACCATGCCAGCGACTAGACTTAATGTCCCCCTACTGGGGGAGTTTCAACAACCCAATAGACATGATACCGTTTGGGGTATGACCAGTCTCTTGTCTCCCGTGCTGTGGATGTAATAGTCAAATGGCTTGATGCCTTCCGAAAGCTGTACCGCGTGAACATGGTGGCCTGAATGGTGGCTGTCTGATGCATAAACTCGGGAGGTGAGTACCAGATGCTCAACCAGCACTTGGTGGTCGGATGAGCAAGCACGGCGTCTTCGTATCGGAACGCACTTGTATGCGCTTTCCACTGTCGGCCGGACGATCCCTTGGCACCCATCTCCTTTGAAATGATCCCAATCGCCAAGTCAGTAATTGTCGAGAAGCTTTTGACAGACTGGCCTGCGGAGTAAAGAGCGCAGTGGAAGGAGAAAACAAACCCAAGGCCCAACCCGCCACACATTGGCAAGGCTCGAGATGCAGTCGAGTCACAGGACAGGGGTCGGGACGCACCATCGTGGAGCGGGGCCTAAATAAGGATCTTGCGGCTGATGTGTCGTCGAACGGTTGCCGGCATGCTTCCGCGATCCCTGGTCACGCCACCCGCTCTATCCGTGATTGGGGCCTGTCGTCGACAACATGGGTTGTGCGCCACAACAGGAGCTGTGAAAACGCGGTGCTAACCAGCCGGAAGATCTGTCTCTGGGTCGCAAAAGTATTAGTGTGAGAACAGTGCTCGAAGGATGCCTATTCATTCCTACGTACACAACAAGTGGCATATCTCCAAGGGTACGAAACATTAAGCGCAAGGGGCGCTTGGCTTGCATAGGTGCTGGCAATCTGCCTGAATGCGGCACAGCTTCCTCCGCGACTGGGCCCTCTGTTGTTTTCTCTTTGGGTTTTCAAGTCTCTTCCCTCTCTGCGGTCCTTGTTCTATGAAGAATCAGAAGGTGTTACGACATGACGGCTTGGAAAACATGACCTTCGGGTGAGATTGTCTTGGATGCTCTTCTAATGAACTACGCAGTTGCGTAACATCCATGTCATCGATATTGCAGCACCCATGCTGTACCAAACAATCATCCGCTCCCCATCAGCGGCCGGATGCAAATCATGCCCTCTTCGTCACATCTCCGTCACCGATTGCTCCACTCGACCTGGACATCCTCTTTGACCCGTATCCCCCGGTTGAGGCGATTGCCCGACGAACCAGCGTCGCTCGAATTTCGTATGGTGTCAATGCCGAGTATGTGTTCGTTGCTGCTATTGTTGTTCAAAGCCCCAATGTCCGTCACAGTCTGGCTGTCAAGACCCAAGCTGGCATTGCTTGCCTCTTTGCCGCCCGTGCTGCCCTCTGCTCTTTCTTTCTTCGAGATCCCACGCATCTTGTAGCTCTCCTTATCCGTTCCCTCGCTGTACTTGTGATATTGTGCTTTTGACGACGTAGATAGATTGTCGCGCTTCAACACGTGTCGGTAAAGGGGTCGCAGGAGCGGAATGCCGATACATATCATGGTGACGGATTGCTCGGCGCACGACCATACGATGAGGGGGACTGTGTCCTCTGTTGCGTCATCAGTATGATTCCCAAATCGCGAAGAGTACGTTCTTACCGGTGTAGTTTTCCGTAAACCCAGTCGCTACCTCGTATGTTCTGACGATACCTGCAGCAGCAGCACTGAGTGGGCATCAGTTAGCGAGGCTGGCCAACAACAATTGTTCTAGTGGGAGGCCTTACATAACACCCAAACCCATACTGACCGCGATGAATATCTTCTCTTTTCTTTTCATCTTCAAGTCCCATACGATCAACGTTGGGAAAGCAGCAAAGAAGAAGTCGGAGATGACGCAACAGACTAGCAGCGTTAGACTTGCGACTCGCTGTCACCGAGATCGGATAACTTACCACCCAGAGTGACGGCCACGGGAGTGATGTCCCAGTCGCATTTGGCCGTTGGACGTAACTCCAGGTCGAATATTGCCCTCGGTGGATTGCACTGAAACCAAAACGAGATGACTGTTGCGATTGAGTCGGCGAGAAGAACACCCATTACGGTCCAAATCGCCACTCGGTGCCAGTGAACCACTGTCAGTCGAAGGAGGAATAATCCGAGGGATATCTTGGACACGGCCATGCCAATGATCGAAAATGACTGCCCGACCATTTCCCACTTGATCGCAGCTGTCGCATCTTTGATTTCGAGGCCGTAAATCGAACGACCAAATCCGTATCCTTCTGCCACGTGCGTAAAGGTTGTGTACAGAACCAATAAGATCTAAGAAACAGATTCAAAAGTCAGCAGCAGCTACGAGCGTCGTGGGTCTCCAGAGCCTAGCTCACCGCCGCTACAACGTAAGTGTAATCGTCGAAGCCGAGCTGATCAATGATGAAGTATCTCGTCACGAGACGGAGACACAAGAAGACAAGTGTAATGGCTGTCAGGGTCCACATGACGGCCAAGGCCGCCTGTCCTTTCTCACTACCCGTCATGGTTGTGAAAGTCTCCTGTGTATTCCAATGGCGATTTGTCTTCTAAAAGGCAAACGTACGGTGAAAAAGTCGCTTGGGATATGCGTCGGGCAGAATGAACACCCTCAATATCAAGCATCTGGTTTAAATCTTTCCTATGACAAAAGATGAGTCTACAAACCCCCTCTCCAGAACTCTCTTCATTGCCTGGCCATCATCTACACCGAAATACTCCAGGCTGTGCGTCCAGGATCCTGGGAAGGGCCCGGGCCTAGCTTCCTTCCTACTCTGGTTCCCCGGCTGACGCGAAAATCAAGAGTGGCCTGATGATTCACAATGGACCTCTGTCGGAAGATGCGAGTGGTCGAGAAAAGTGGGATGCCGAGCTTTCGTTGTGCAGTGTTGGTCGATATACCCCTGATCGATGTGCATCACGTTGGCCGTGACAGAAAATCCCAAGGCCGGGCCGCATCGCCCCATGTTCCGAACCCTGTCGTGTGCGTCTATCCCCCGCGACGGCCTTCCTAGACCAACGTTCCGGTTATCCACCTTTCTGGATCTTTGGTGCCACCCAGTTCTTATACTGCGGGGATCTCTCTTTCTCACTGAAACCGCTGTCGCACTACTTGTCCCTCGACATTTGCTACTGACCGGTCCACCGCCTGTTTGGTCAGGCTGCGTGAAGATGACGGACAACTCCAGTGGTGTTATCCTCGAAAGCGCTCCTCCACTAACAGGGGTAGTAGCAGAGAAGTCATCATTCACGATACTCTTCTTGATACCAGCTACCACCTTTCTATTGTGGTGTTTATATGAGGAGCTTTATTCGCCTCTTAAAAAGTACCCAGGACCATTTCTCGCACGTGAGTCACGCGCCTCCAATCAAACATCGATGAGGGCAGAAGTCCATAAGAATTAATTCTAACGTCCTGGTCGGACTCCAGGATGGACCAGGCTCTGGTACATGTACTGGAATTGGACAGGCAACTCTCAGCTACAGCTAGAAAGATTGCACAAGAAACACGGCCCCATTGTCCGTATCACACCATACATCATTGATGTTGACATACCAGAGATTATCCAGACGGTTTTCAGCACGAAGGGGAATTGGCATAAGGTCAGTCACCGGGGAGAAATTTCGCCAACGCGATGCTAACCCATTGTCGACGTAGACTCCCTGGTACCATGGAAGTAGCGCGCTTGTCAATAATCAGATCGTCCTCAACCTGTTCAGCCAGACCGATTCAAAACAGCACGCAAAGGAGAGAAAGCCAATTGCCAAATTCTACTCCCCGTCTGCCACTGCCGCGCTCGAGCCTCATATTGACTCAGTCATGGAGAAGTTCTGCCAAGACCTGGAGAGACGGTTCATCAATGTTCCAGACGACAAGCGGGAGTTCGACCTTGGCCAGTGGATTCTATTCTGTAAGAAAGCCCCGCCATATATTCTACGAGCGAGGTCTCCCCCCCCCCCCCCTCCCTTCGGGAATAAATTGAATGAAGCGTTGTATTTACCTCGCGTACTGATCAAACGCAGATACCTGGGATGTGACTGGTGCTGTGACGTTCTCCAAGCCATTCGGTTATTTGGATAAAGGCTTCGATTTCGACGGCGTTCTCCATGCTGCCGACAAAGCACAGGACTATTTTGTCGTCGTCGGAGCCATGCCGTTCCTCGACCGAGTTTTCGATAAGAATCCCGTTTACCGTGTCGGGCCACCCGGATTCAATACTTCCACTGGCATCTCGATCCAACGCTTGCAAGACCGCTACACTGGTGCAGACAAGGAATACCACAACCCGGACATTCCCGACTTTCTCGATCACTTCATTGCCGCCAAGAATGACGAGCCTGAAAACGTCAGTGACCCTCAGATCATTTCCTGGCTCATGGTCAATATGATCGCAGGAAGCGATGTAAGTCGATTATTTGCTACTGTTGATCTTCCTAATAATGTCTTACTTGCTCTTCCAGACTACAGCGATCACCATCCGAAGCGCTCTATACTTCTCCCTCAGCGATCCCAAAGTCTGGTCTCGGCTCAACGGCGAAATTCGTGCGAAGCGTTTCCAAGAGCGCGGAATGGTTCCACCGGCATACAAAGAAGTCCGCGCCATTCCTTACGTCGATGCTGTCGTGCGCGAAGCGCTCCGCATTTTGCCAGGCGTCTCTATGTCTATGGAACGCTACGTCCCGGCTGGCGGGTTCACGCTACCGAACGGCGACTATCTGCCTGGGGGAACTATCATCGGGATGAGCCCTTATATCACGAATCGGAACCAATCGGTCTTTGGCGCTAATGCCGACGCGTTCCGGCCAGAGCGCTGGTTGAGGGACGAGGCTGGAGGCGAAACGGAAGACTCCTTCCAGTCACGCCTGATCCTGATGAACAAGGCGGACTTGTCCTTTGGGGGCGGAAGCAGAAGCTGCATCGGCAAGAACCTGGGGTTGTTCCAGTCCTACAAGGTTCTGACTACGCTCATTACGCTGTACGACATAGAGTTGTCGGAAAAGGCAGACTGGAAGGTTATTTGCAGTTGGTTCCCACGACAAGAAGGCTTGCGGGTCAGGATGAGGCGAAGGCCGTTGTCAGCATCATGAAGGCAGCGTGCATTCCAAGCTCAATCGAAGTCAGGGAACGCAGAAGACGAGGAGCAGAAAACGAAACACGACGAATACCAGAGATCAGCCTACTTTCCCATGAAACATACAGTGTGCAGTCTGCCTAGTATTCAGTCCCCAGATTAGTTCAATAGACGATCAAGCATCTTGTCTTTGCCAGTAAGAGGGAAAGATTTGCCATGTAGGTACTCACACTGGCAACATGGATGACAGTCGTCGACTTACCTAATCGTGCGTAACTCAACATCCCGCCCTGAAGTTTTTTTTTCAGTCCAATAAAATACCTTTTCCCAACGACATTCGAAAGAAACGGATCAAGACACCGAACGGCAAAAAGGCATATGATGAGGACGAGACTCGAACTCGCGCGGGTTGCCCCACCAGGAAATCTGTTAAGGAGACCTTAACCTGGCGCCATAACCAACTCGGCCACCTCACCGGGGATTGATGAAAGCGGCGCTGACAGGTGGGTTCATGGAGTAGGTTGCGGGGCGCGATGAGAGCTTCACCTCGTTTCACCTTGTAGGATGCGGCAATGGCTCCATGAGCTGTCCCATGGAAGGCTATTGTAGAGCGCTGGCCTTGGCCGATGTGCCAATGAATGCCGGCGAAGTTCTCTTGTGTTAGAGCTGTGCACGTCTGGACGCGCTCACTTCTTTCAGAGGGTCGGCAGATCCAACCTTGTGATAAGCGTGAACCACATTACATAATGAGCGGTAAACGTAATTGTCGTAGCTTGGAGATGGCACGCTCATTCCATTGATGGGTACATTAAATCTACAGAGTCGATGCGACCTGGCCAAGCATGAACATTATCCCACACTATACTTATGGCAGTAGGTTAGAGGAAGCTCTAGCACGAAGGTCAGAGACCTAATCCATATGTTCGCATCTCTGCACAGCTAGGATGAACTGTAGCGACAAGACGTTGTATATCATATGACGGTAATCTGAGGTTACGATGCTGGCAAGCGTTGACACACATCGGCCGGCGACCTTGATAAAGGATGCTACAGGCAGCGACGCCCATCATTTTCGCCCTCTCAAAGGCTAGGAACAGGTACTTTAGTCATTGTATAGCGGGAGGTTAAGTCTCTCTGGGAGGCCAAGGTCGTGGGTAATGTCCGAAGAGGCACGAGAAAAGGAGATCATAGCTTACATAGTAAGGTAATAGAAAAAAGCAGATGGCCGGACGTCAATTTCCGAAACAATAATACATGTGAACGAGCGAGGCCTTCTCACGTTCATTGCCTATAACAAGGCACGAATTGCTGTAAATTCAACGGACATAAGACCTAGGCTTGAATTACAACCTGAGATGCTTGACAAACATATGAATGTTAACCAAGATTATACATCAAGGTGGAAAAAGAACCTTAAACTTCGTCAGATGTCTATCAACCTATCGAGCCTCGTGCCAATCTGGTCATGCCCTGACTCTAAGGAAGGGACTCGTAAGCTAAGGTACCTAAGTAAGAAAGTAAGAAGCAGAGCAATACTTAGATTGCTTCGGAGAAAAGAAAGCTGCCTCAAAGGCTAGCAGCGCTGGACGTCCTGAGAATTGTGGGCGGCGTGGTCGCATCATTCCTTTCTGATGGACACATGTATAGCAACCGTAGGAGATCTGCTTTACCCGCTGGACGGGTCATTTATTCTCTGCCAAGCCTGACGAGAAACTTATTTGCCACAACCAAGGTCAATACCCATTCCAACAACATCTGCAATCACGGGAGGGAAAATCCAGCCCTTGAAAACTTGAATAATGTCGTCAAGAGCACCGCAACCTCCTTTACTCTCCACGGCCTCGGATGAGAACTCAATCAAGATTTCGTTGTTTTGAGTGTTCGATCCGTCAGTGTCGGCAGTGACGTAGATAAGCGCAGGTACTTGGTGTCCGTGTCGGAGTTTGTTGCATTTAGCGGACCTTCCCTCTCCAGGACATTTGCAAACACGATCCGCGCATGCCGCGCCAAATTTGTTGCAGTTCACGGCAATAGTGTCGGCGCAGCATTCCACGTAAACTTCATATTGGTGTTTTTCGGCGATTCTCTTGACCGTTTCCCAAGCAGCTTCGACCATGGCATCTCGGACTTGAAGGTGCTTGCCGTCGACATCGTTCCACTTGCCGATAATTGATACGGTGACTTTGTGATCCGGGTCATCGTCAAAGTGGCAACGCTTGCTCTGAGTTGAAAATTCTTCATCCCTGATTGAGACTTGGTGCAAATTGGTGGGATCCTCATAAATTGCCTTCCAGGTTGTGGCGAAAAGGTCAAGGTTGCCGACTTCGATCAAGCGATCGCTGGTGGAAACATGGATTTTAGCAGCATCAATAGACGGAGCCAGTACAGCTAACGCAAGTGCCGCCGTGATGAGCTTCATGATCTGTCGTAACGGTCAATTTTGCAACGGCTTAATGACCGGTGTTTGAACTTACGTCTCTTGGTTGAGGAAGTGGTTGATGATGAAGATCTATTGAGAGAGGAGAATGATGATGGTTACAGCGTGACCCAGAACAGCACGTTGGTTGCGTCGCCTTTTATAGACCAGTCAGTGGCCTTCGGTAGACGTCTTGAGACGGCACTTTGTCGAAAGACTGCGATTCCTTGCAGCAACACGAGTCCTGCCCCCTGTCGTAGGTCGCCTACAGAGAACCTAATACATGCCGTCTGAACGTGCCGGAAGCACGGCGCGAATCAGGCATCCTATGATCGTACATTCGATTTCGTGCGCTCGCAAAGACGTGCCGCTGGCGAATCATGCCTTTCCCCCTTTCCTTTCTCTGTCAAACACGAAAAGCTACATTCAAGCTGGGTGGCAGTCTAAACCCCAACGGAGGCTGCGTGAGTGACAGTTACATTGAGTTCTCAGTTGTCGTCGTGGGGGTTAACGAGATGGATCTTCACCCAGGTTCCCTCGGTCATTGTTTTCTCTTCGTATTTCAACTAGGCCTGCTACTATCGTTAACCTTTCTGAACAGGATAAACGGTTCAGTGCACTGACTCTGAAAATAATGTAAACGACGTGACGTGAGCACCATATCAGCTCACATGTACATCGATCTTGTTGTTTGACGATGCTTTACTAGATCTTGCCGCTCTTGCTATGATATCTCAACTTCCCATCAGCGAGTAAGGCACACATAATTCCTTTTCGGGCTACTTCAGGCCGAGCTGCAGTACGGTAGCACCCCTACCACAGAGATCCTTGATCTTCCTCTCGGAAAACTCCGACCTGACCTGCAGCAAGCTGGAAAGAGCTGGGCTCCCAAGGACGATGTTACTTTTGGGACATTATTCGAAGAATGAGTTATCAAAAGCTCGCACGGCTCAAACAGGTGATTCATACAGGGGCGATTGGTAAAAATGCTAGATCGCGCCAGCCAGTCCTCTTCGGATCAATGTAGATCAACAATGCTCCTGTACAGGTTTGAGAGCTTACGCCGGCCGAGTCATTATACCTGTATAAGAAACCTCTTTAGCACAGCAGTTCTGTCACGGCTAGATAACCATGCTGGTGCGCAGATGGGCCTTCATGATGTTCTAACACAACGGCCTAAACTCGATAGTCTTTTTATCCCCAAAACGGTCATCATTCATCAGATGCAACTCGATACGGGTGAGATACGGAACAAGCGACTAGCGAGGAGGAACTTGACTCGGGTCTCGCTCCAGTCCAAGACAATCTAAGCCCATCTCTCGGAGGAAGCAATGGGAAGCTTGCGCTTCGTCGTCCTGCACTGGTCGGCAAGTGCCGAAGGGCACAAAACGTCTATAGTGTCGTTGTTGAGGTACATCCAAAAAATTGACTTTGTACCTCTGAGAAAGATGTTACGCTGTAACAGCCAGCTTGTGAAGGAAGCTGGCAACTCGATACCTCAAAGTAAGAAAAAGGCATCTTCACTACTCCAGGTCGTCGCCGTCCTATCCGGATACCGACAGCCGCAGACAATGACCCCACCTTTGGTGCCGTTTTGGCGGATTGGAAATTGATGTGAACTTCTCCGCATGCTGAAGGGCTGAGATTTACGGCCGGGCTTTGTTGTTGTCCCGGACCAGACTTAGGTGATATCATTACAATGTCGATTGGTGCCTCGGGAACAAGTTGGTGATCATTTCGCATGGGGGTTTCCCACGTCGGCGACGACACACCGGTTAGGTCGGCGGTAAGTTGCTGACATGCCGAAGTGGACACGAATCAGCACTCTTGAACGCCATTCATTTTACTTGACTATGTGGTTGACGAATGGGCCTCATCCCCAAACCCCATTTGGTTTAACACAGAAATGCCGGTATCCCCTGTCTGTGCCCTTGAAGGGTGTATCCAAGCCGGTCATGCATCGATCTTGGGATACCCATGGAGCACTACATGATGTCAGACCTTTATCGTCTTCTGTCAACCAAACATTTCGTAATAAGGAGGTCAAGGAAGCAGCTTCGTCATCAGCGCCGGATCTCGTGGCCAATTCATTGGTATCAAAGGCAAGCAACTGGGCCGGCAGGCGGTTCTCTCACGATCAGCTGCAGGGGCTACTTGACCACCCATAACGGACACCGAGTCTTGCATGCATAACAAAGCCTCGGGCCAACTGTTCTAGATTAATGCTCAAGTGGTTCGGCGGCAGCGGCTTCAAGGTTTAACTTTGCCGCAAGGGTGTGGTGTGCGGCATCAAGAGCTTGAGCCTATTGGTTTCTCTATTGTTAAGGCTCGTTCAAGTTAGAACCTGGATGGGCGTTTCCGCACGAGATGGGGCCGAGCAAGAGATTACGCAGCATCCCTCAGTAGGGTTAGCATCCATACCTGGCGATTGTTTTGCCCATGTTTCAAATCAAAGGAATGCTATTGGATCTGACATTCTCTCACTGAATGGAGCCGCCAGATTTTTATACGACAGTGTTCAATCTACATCCGTCGATCTCAACCATCAGCGCAAAGTTTCATGGGTATTTTCAGCGTGCACCGAGCCCACGATGCCTCTCGAAGATGATGTTTCTATCTCACATTGTGAGCCGGTGTTCAGCACTCGTCGAATAGTCAAGAGAATCACAGAGGATAATGACAAGTGACTTCTCGGCGTTGCCAACCCCCTGGTTGAATCAACGAAGAATGTTCATGAAGACGGCGAAAAGAACCCTTGTCAACGGCTCCCACTCCGGGCTCCGACGTTCGCTTTCGCTTTGATCCTGGGCTCTCCGCCTTCTCTGAAACATCGAAAATGGCATAGTCACGTTTATTTAGAATGACACTACAACATCGCCGACTGGCTTGCCTAATCGAGTCAGAGGATGCAGTCTATTGACACTAATGAGCATGTCTTCGACATTCTCAGCATTGGCTCTTGTCATGTCGCATCCTAGAGTGCCTTGTCTCGGGGATCAGTCCGAAAGACGTAAAACACCTGAGTAACGTCGTCAGTCAGTAGCTTTAAAGCGCCCCAATTGCAGAAAGCATGTGGGACCCATCTTCGGACAGACTGTAACTTGCGAAATCCGAGATTACTGATTCGAATGCTTCGTGTGCACCTGATTAGCGACTTAGTACTTCGCCTGAGTCCGCGCGTACCCAGTCATCTCAGTCGTCCAAGGTTGGCTTATCTTATCTGAATACGGTCACATGAGAGCTCGTTTGTGGTTGGGGGAAGCTGTCAGCTACCCACCAACCATCTCTTTTCCGACGGCGCGCCAGACTTGGCTTCATACGAATTCCCGTGTGAAGGAGCTGATGATGCCCAATGTCTCGACGAACGCGATCCACAACTGCCACCCTGTCTAAGCTGACGGAGCCCGCCACGAAGAAGGCCACCCTGGGCTCACGCGCGGCTAAGATCGCCGCAGCGCCTCAGTCTCCACCGATCCGCCTCTTCGACACCGCCGTCGCGTGGGAAACATGGCTCGCCGCGAACCCGCAGGACCTCACTGGCGTCTGGCTGCAGATTGCCAAGAAGGCGGCCTCCAAGCCGACCGTCACGTATGATCAGGCTCTCGACACCGCCTTGTGTTACGGCTGGATCGATGGCCAGCGCAAGACCCACGACGCTGAGCACTTCCTCCAGCGCTTCACCCCGCGTCGAAAGAACAGCATGTGGTCCAAGCGCAACGTCGATAAGGTGGCCGTCCTCATCCAGGAGGGCCGAATGCGGGCGCCGGGGCAGGCTGAGATAGACGCCGCAAAAGCAGATGGGCGGTGGGAGCGCGCCTACGCCGGGCCGAGCAGCATGCAGGTGCCAGCGGACTTCCAAGCGGCGCTGCTCAAGAACAGTTCAGCGAAATCGTTCTTTGAGGCACTGAACAAAACGCAGCGGTATCAATTTCTCTGGCGCATCGAAACTACGAGGAGGCCAGAGACGAGACGGCGTAAAATTGACGAATACGTCACGCTGCTGGCTGATCACAAGCTTTTATGAAGCACATTCTTCTTTTGAGTGTTTCGCCAACGACTATCATGTAGAGTAGGAAATTGGGAGACAGGTCTTCTTCTTTACTTCATTTGGTTCTCAAAGGTACCGATTGCCCATGCGACTGTACTGGCATTGTTGGGGACAACTCCCCGGCTTCCTGTTTGCGACTTGGGTCGTGTCTACCATTGGTCTTTTACTCCTCCTCGATTACTCTGAGCCTCGCGACTTTGGGAACAAAAGATTCCGCTGCCGTTCCCTTCTGGATCAGCAGGGTCCCGTTCAGACCCTGCATCCCGGCTACTTGTACCACGTCTGATAAACCTAGAGCATGTGACACCAGCGCAACTTCAATGTAGCATTCAGCACAGCATCCCCAGTGCTCCCGCACGAGCCCATTTCGGCATGATTGATTCGAATTTTGACTGTGTTTCTTGGGTCAAATGCAAGCCCACCGACCATTCTCATATGCCCCCTCATTTGAAAATTCCTCTCCAGCTGGGGTTTTGCCTATTTGCCCGTCGCCAACCGCTGGTTCTGGCACTGCGAATGGTTCCATCTAGGCGAGTGGCACACCAGCGTTGTATCGCGGCTCATTTGGATGAATACATACTGAGACTTCTTCCAGCTGGCACTTTGCACGTCTTGGCTAGCACTACATCCGCCGTATCAATGGACGATTGTTTTTGCCAGTGATACCTTCAACATCCATTCTTTGGCGCCCGCTTTTCGATGCCTGCCTGACGCGATTCCCAGCTCAAAAGGCCCGTCCCAATCTGTATTGCGCTTTATCACACCATGAACCTGCCTTTCCGGGACGTCGTATACGCATGCTTCTCCCGATAGTAAGGGTCTCCCGAGTATAAAATCCCTGGTCATGTCGATCGCTCTCCACATTCGTAAAGAAGGACGGCCCCCTTCATCATATTCTCAAATCTAACCGAAAGCGCCTCTCTTGATACCCCTGATTACACCTTCGCCATGCGCATCTCTATTCTCTTCTACATCCCCACCTTGGTCCTCGCCACTGAGGCCCTGGACAAGGCCAAGATCGCCATCAGCAAGGCATCTCATTCTGGCAATGGCTGCCCGCAAGGAACAGTGACGTCCGTAGTGTCGGGCGACAAGACCGCAAGTCCCCGCTATGTCAACTCCCCACCATGAAACACCTACTCACGTGGCCCAGGTCATCACCTTTGGGTTCGATCAGTTCCAGACCTACATAGGGCCCGGCACCTCCTACACCGAGCGCTCCAAGAACTGCCAGCTCCACCTCAACTTGCAGTACCCCGCCGGCTTTAGCTTCGCCGTCGTGGACAGCGTTTACCACGGCTTCGCCCTGCTCGACCCGGGCGTCACGGGCAACTTCTTCTCGACCTACTACTTCAGCGCCGACGCCGCCAAAACATCGACAACGCAGACGAGCATCCGCGGCGGCGGGCCCTGGGCCGCCGGCCAGGTCTACACCAAGCAGGATATTGTGCCCGCCGGCGACGTCGTGCGGTCCCCGTGCGGGGGGTCGCAGGCCACGCTCAATATCATCAACCGCATCGCGCTCAACAGTGAGAAGCCCGAAGCGTTTGGCATGATTACAAACGACGACGCGACCGTGTCGCTGCAGCAGCAGGTGCATATTGAATGGTACAAGTGCTAGGTGCACGTTTTCTGGTTCTATGCGGCCTTGCAGGAGCCCTGAGACTGTTGTCGGCCTTCACTCTCTTTCTGAGCGGTATAGTTAATCAAGTCCGATGCGTCGTTTTGCTGATACGGATCGATTCGAAATGTACACCGAGATGCCGCCTGTGTCGAGATCCTTTGCTCAAATCTAATGTGTACGCATATTGGACAACTTGTGCCAATGCCTCCTGGGCGCTCGTGGTCGGGCTGTTGCGGCTGGACTGCTTGGCCTCCTGTGATTCTCCCAGGCTGCCTGTCGATACGGGATCTCTTCCAATGGCGGCAAATCCACTGTCAGGAGCTCACCCGCCTGTAACGAGTCGAAACGTGATGATGGAGGCAATGTTCTGCATAGCCAGTCCATAATGATTTTCGTCGTCAAAATTCTTGATGAATGCCCGAGTCTCCACCCATATCTACCTCAGTTCTTGCACATCGGAGGTTGGAACCCAATACTCCACCGCATCCCACCCATGATGGCCACCATCAGCGCAAAGGCTGACACGACGCTCACCGACCCGTAGATGTAGGCGTGCCTCCTCCTCAGGGAAGCCAACTCGGCCACCCACGTCGACACTGTCGTCAAGCATCCGCAGAATCCATCATCGATGCCAAGAAGAACCTGGCATCCGACGAGGCCCCCCAGGGGCACATGCAATAAATCCCAACCCATGCCCAGGATCACCGTGCCCAAAATGTTGGCTGAGAATGTGCCGATGGGGAAGGCTGGATTGCGAGGGTTGAGGAGAAGGGAGAGATGATAGCGCACAATGCATCCGAGAGGCGCAAAAACGACGGCGAAGAGAGCTTGGCCGCGCCAGTGCTTGTATGGAGGGAAGACAGCCAGCAGAATGGCACCGAGCCACGAGCCCCAGCCTAGAAGAATGCTGAGCGGGTTTAAATATCTTCGTGTGAATCCTGGAGGAGGCGACGGCGTACAGGGATGAAGGGCGTTGGCTGCATGGTTCCCTACGATGAGAGCAGACAGCGAGAGGCCTAGTGTGGTGATGAGGACCGCGAGAAGCGCCATGAACGAGTAGCCACCATGCCTTGACAGGGGTGTAGACAGATCTGGAGACGGGAGGTCGTTCGAGGTAGCTAGGAACATATCGCGAATGAAGGATGAGAAGGAGGTGAAAGAACCGCAGAAGCCGGTGGTAAGGCCGACGTAGAGCGGAATGGCCTTCTTCCTCGCCATGTGCGTCTTTCTTGCAGAAGCAGACATTGATGCGAGCTCGGGCTTGGGAGCTGCGTATGTTTCGCGTGAGGGCATCTCCTGCTCGTCAACCGGATCATCCACAGGCGAGTAGAACAACTTCGTGTCCTCAGCCAGGAAGCCGAAGATGAAGCTGCCACCAATGTTGGCCCACAGTACACCAAACGAGACGGGAGCTCCAGGGTAATGGGTCAAGGCCTGTAAGCCAAGTCTAGAGAGCGTACCCCATATCGCAAAAAAGACAAGATACGAGTGCGTGTCGAGCTGTGTTGCCCAGCGAGAAACGCGTTCCTGGCGGTCATCGTATCGACGTGGTTGGCTTGGCGCGACATTGGCGGACGTGCTCATGATCGTGAACCAAGGAAAAAGCGTACAGTGGTATGATCATTGCGCATGCATTCACATTGTTGTACGATGGCAGCAGAGATTGAAAAAGCCTCTGTGCCAACTGATCGAGGGAGAAGTCACTTTTGAGCTACGCGTACCACGGCAAGCGCGTTCCGCTTGACCGATGCCTACCGAAAGTCATCGGTGTAGGGGAAACTGCCGAGCACCACCCCTGCACCCCACACGCTGGCAGCTGACCGACTTATCAGTGGAGCATCGGCCACCTCCGCAGGGCCCAAGCTCCCTTATCTGACCGCTTTATCTCCTGCCCCGCAGTCCCGGGGAGGGGCCCGATGGATAAGGGACCTGACCGATGACCTCGTCAGGTACCTGGACCGCCTTACCTTCCCTTTAGGCATCACGCTGGGGAACACGACACGTTTCTGTCGATTTACTCTCCTCTCTTCTTCTTCTTCTGCTTCTTCTTCACTCCTCGTACCTTCATTGTTCCAACAGCGACAATTCAATATGGCGTCCTCATCTGAGCTTCCACCCAACGTTCACGTCTCCTCTCACCCCTGCCTTCAGGTGAAGCTCTCGCAACTACGATCCAAGTCAACACCAGCCAAGGATGTCAAGACCATCGTCAATGACATTGCCCTGATCCTCGGCTGCGAAGCCCTCGCAGCCTCAACATCACCAGCCAAAGGCCCAGAGGTGAGTAGAGCGCCATCGATCCCATGGCGTCCGTGTCCCACCGAGTGTCCCACTAACCTCCGTCTCCAGGACCAAACCCCCCTTGGTTTCACATACACCACAACAGTCCTCAACCCCCGCACCATCTGCCTTGTGCCCATCCTCCGCTCAGGCCTCGCCATGGTCGACGCTCTCCAGACCATCCTCCCCGACCCGGTGCCCGTTCACCACCTCGGCCTCTACCGCGAGCCCTCCACCCTCGAGCCCGTGGAGTACTACAACAACCTGCCCCACCACATCCCCGACCCGACCCTCACCGCCGCCTCCACCTCGGCCGCCGCCTTTGCGTCCGTCTCCACCGCCGCCTCCACCCTCGAAGCCGAGGCCAGCGGCGGCGCCGCCAACGCCTCGAGCCTCGCCATCATCCTCGACCCCGTCATCGCCACCGGCGGCACCTGCGCCGCCGCCATCAACACGCTGCGCGACTGGGGCGCGCGCCGCATCATCGTCCTGTCCGTCATTGGCGCTGCCGAGGGCGTGCGGCGCGCCGCGAGCGAGTGGCCCGAGGCCACGGACATTTGGGTCGCGGGCGTCGATGCCGAGATTACGGCCGAGGGCATGTTGAAGCCTGGTCTGGGTGACGTGGGCGACAGGCTTTTCTTGACCATTGGAAAATAAGCGCTTGATAGTTAGTATCAGTCTTCTTTTTCCACGTGCTTCGCTCGGCGGACGGTTCTTGGGTGTGATGCGGGGGTATGCTTTTGGCGGCGCCATACACGGGGATTTTGCTGCATCATCGTATCATGGGTAACAAAAAAACACATATCGGGACATAAAACTACCGCTCACATGCCCAGACTTGTGTCTCAATACAAGTAGAAAACTGGCCGTCGTGATGTGCAGAAAAGCCGGGCTACCGGGTAAAGGGTCTGAATCATGGCTGTGAACATTATACCCTGTATCGCTCCTCGTCGAGCATCGTCCTCTCCTTCCACGAGTCCTCTACCCATTGTGAAGCAACAACGCGGGGTATCTTCTGCCGGTTGCCGATGTCCTTGCGCACCGAAACGGCCGCATCCTGTTTCTCTGCATCTCGCCCTCCGACGAGCACAATGTGCGTGGATGAATCAACGGGCAAGCCATCGGTAACCTCCCCGCCGCCGAAGGCAATGTAGTTCCGCAAGCGAAACGCGTCCAGCTCCCCGCCGGGTAGAACATGAAGGTGAACAACACAACGACCAAAGACGGCACTATCCCGTTCGCCCAAGTCGTTCCCCCTCTCCTTGAGCTGGCGTGCAAACTCGGCCGCGTCCTCGTCGCGCTCTTCACTCTTCTCGTGCGGGGACATGTCAACCAGAACCTGCCGCAGCTCCTCCACGTCTACAATCCGGAAGTAGCTGTCACCAAACTCGTCTGTGTTCTGCCTAGCAATCTCTCGCAGGCCCTCTGTTGCGTGGAACAAATGGCGTTCTTCGTAGGGCAGAAGACCGTCGTCGGTTTCTTGTGCGAGACAATCTTGAACCCAATTGGGCCGGATGATGTCTACGTCGCCCTTCTTGATGAGACTGGCGACGCTGACGACCCGCTTGTCCGCGATCAGGATCAGGTCTGACCGCGCGGCGTGTCGCTGCGTGATGCGACCGCCGTTTGCTTTGATCATGGTCTCCAGCTGTGTCTTGGTCTTCTTGAATGGCTTGAGGGATTCGGACAGGACGCAAAATTCCAGCCCCTCGAAGACCTTTGACTTCTCGCCCTCAAACTGAACAGGTGTGCTGTCGGTGCCGGCAATGACAAGTTCCTTCTTGACGCGCTTGACAGCTCTGCGCTTCGTGTTCTCCACGCTCATTGTCTTCTCCTGAGCCTCCTCTTCGACACGGCGACGCAGGTCCTGGAATTCCTGCACGCTGAGGCCCTGATCCCAGCTCTTGTCTTTTCGGAGCTTGCGAAACCTGGGAAATCGCAGCGTGAAGCCCAGGGCAAATTGATCGGATGGGCCGACGCTGGAGGCCTTTGCTTCGAGGACAAATGAGTCCTTTGGCCTGATCCAGACATCTGGTTTCTCGGCAAAGCCGTGTGCTAATTCAATGTACTCGTTCGGCGGCTTCTTGGGATCCCAGTCCTTCCACTTGCCGTCGGTGTGATGACGAATCTCGGCATAGTCCTCCACGCTGAAGCCGCCGCCAACCTTGAAAAGACTGAAGCACTTCTCGGGGTTGGCTCCCGCTTTGATGTGGTTCTCGCTGACGCGCAGGCCGCACAAGTACGTGGAGAGAATGCCGCCTCGCTTCCCCGAGCCGTAGTAGCCGCCAATCACGACACAATCGAGCGATTCGCCAAACTCCGTCATGTACTCGGGCTTCACTTTGAGCCAATCGTCGTTCCGGCTGTTGAGGCGGTACATGGAGCGCGGGTTCTTGAGGACCAAGCCTTCCGAGGCCTCGGCGACGACTTTGCGAAGGAGCGGCTCGATGGCGTCTGCCGATGTCGCGGCCTCGTGCTCGTGTACCTCTATCCTTCTGTGTACACCAATGACAGCTTTCCTCAGCGCATTGTAGCGATCGCGGAGGGTGTATCGCGTCAACGGCTGGTCATTTAGGTACAAGATGTCAAAGACGCGGAAGAGCGGGCGGGGGCCAGTGTTGTTGTAGGGGTTCTTCTGCTCGGCCAGCGCTGCCGTCTTCAAGGTGCCAAACTGCATGATCTTGTCGGTTTCCGGGTCCCAGGTGATCATCTCGCCGTCCAGGATGATGTTTCGCACGCCAGCGGCAAAGGCCTTGCCGAGGTGTCGCGTCAGCGCGCCGCGATCGTCCTTGAGGCCCTCGCCGTAGAGGTAAGTATAGTCTTTCGCCTTGCGCGACCAGAAGCAGAAGCGCTTGCCGCCGGATATTGAGGCGTCCTCCATCATGTGCATCTGCATCCGTTCGCCGTCGAGCTTCTCCTCGATCCAGTACTCGGGATCCTCCTCGGTGGGCCGCAGGTAGTCGACCATCTTCTGGAACGATGCCGGCATCTGAAACTGCGCCAATTGTGGCTGGAAGCATTGCATGAGGGTGACGCCCGTGTTCTCCTGCTCCAGCCGGACCTGTGGGTCGAACAGTTCCCAGCACACGCGCCGCAGGCTGGACGACACGTTGAACAAAGTCTCGGCGTCGGGGTGCCAGAGATGAAGCAACGTCTTTTCCGTGGCGCCAACCTTCATCTGCTTCAGGATGATGCGGATCAGCCACATGAGCTCTTCGGCGTTCATGCGCTCGTAGAACGTCTCAAACACTTCGAGGTTCTCCAGCTCTCCCGAGGACCCGGCCAGCTTGTCGAGCAGCTCATTGACGTCGGCAATCGTCATGTCACCCACTTCGATGCGCATGGGACGCTTCGACAAGACCTCAAAGGCTCGACCCGCAAAGTCGCCGGCCATTCGCGACGCCGTGGTTTGGCCGGGCAGCTTCCAGTGCAGGAGGTTGTAGCCGTCCTCGGAGTTCTTGTCAATCTTCATGAGCTTGACGAGGAGCTTGCCAATGGCGTTCTCCTTGAGGCCATAGACGCCCCTGTCGCGGTCCTTGTCGGGCAGGATCAATCGCATGGCCGGGTAAAAATCGTGGCCGACATTCTTTCGCCATCGCGAGATGAACCGGTCGATGATGTGGCGGCGCTGCTCGCTCGGCGACGGCTTGGAAGGGCCATGGGGCCCGAGTTTGGCGCGGGGCGGGCCCGAGCCTGGAGGCTGCTTCTTGTTCTCCATCAGGGGGTTGAAGAGGCTCTTGAAGAGCTCCGAGAAGAGGAATGTCTCGGAGTGATTCCTCGGGCGACCAGGGTAGCTGCGGGCTTGGTCAGTGATTGCCGCAAGACAAGTCGCAGAGGCGAGGCTCGCACTTCTCGTTGACCTCTTGCGAGGTCATACCACCGACCGCGTACTGGCGCTCATCTTCTTCGATGGCGGCCGCGCTCGGCGACGGTTGTCCTTCTCGGTGGCTCATCGCGGCAGGCGAGGCCGTGGCTGAATGCTACGGGCAGTGTCTCAGCGCGCGAGGTTGCTGAGAGGACGAAGCTGACGTACGTATCGGAATTCGGGAGGACAGCAACAGGATCGTCACAAGCTTTCTTCATGCCTTTTCATGTAGGTGCATTGTGGAAAGTGATGCAGAGACCAAGACCCAGGCTCTGTTGCTTTAATGTTGGTCTTTGGAAGGCGGACGCATCTGGGGCAGGCACTCACAGGTGGTCGGTGCCTGGAGCTGCTGCAGCCTTGGAAAAGCGGGACAACCATGATCGCCTCTGTCCACCAGTAGCCGCGTACATACAAATCCCCAGACGCATCGCCCCCCACAAGGCCATCTGTCCGGATAGCGGCATCCCAACCGACGCGTCATTCCATCCGAGCCATCACAGCATAACAACCTTGTATCAACTTCATCTCGTTCTTCACTCATCTCGCTCTTTCTCGCACGGGTATAAAGGGCCATACGACGGCGACCCAGGGCCGCGTCGCATTTCAATTGGGACGGCTTCTCACTACCTACTCGTTGACCGTATCTCATCCATCATGCCTCAAGGGTAAAATCATGCAAACATCGCTGCCGTTCATGGAATTCCTCCCGTTTCAAGTGTACCATACACTCAGTCCGCCACCATGTTGTCTCACCGCCTCGCCAGGATAGCTTCCACGGTCGACCCTCCTAGCCTCTTTTCCTCGCCAAGAACGTCTTCCGAAGATGACCCTCCCGGACTCGTCAGTGGTGCGAGCGAAGAACCTCACAGGCAAGGCAGGGCAGGGGCATCACACGCTTAAGAGCGGGTAGAGAGAGTGTCAGAGTGGACCTTCTCGACGTCGACCTCGCGCATGGGCTCGGTGACCTGCTTCTTCTGGTTCTTGCGGCGGACGAGGAAGAAGGCAAGGGCGGCGAGCAGACCGAGACCGGCGACGACGCCGACGACGACGCCGGCAATCTCACCGCCGGCGAGGCCGGACGAGCCCTTGTCCTCGGAGGCGGTGAAGTCCTCGACGGTGTGGGGTGTCTTGCCGTTCTCGTCGGTCGTCGTGACGCTGACCGAGCCGTCCTCCTTGACCTCGGGGTCGGAGATGGTCGAGTTGAAGCAGGGGATCTCCTCGTCAAAGGCGGCAAACTCGACAAACTCGACGTCGGCGCAGGCGTAGTGCGTCGTGCGGGCGGCCTCGTTCTCCTCAAAGTTGGCGACGTAGAGGATGCGGTACGTGGCGTTGCTGCCGGCCGTGACGCTGGCGGGGTGGTCCGGCACCGTGATGCACGTGTGGCCGAGGTCCAGGGCGCCGACCTGGTCGGGGCCGTAGAACGTCTCAAAGTCGGACGCCGACGTGGGGTCTATCGCCAGCTTGCGTCAGTCATGTTGTTTTTCCCATCGGCATGGCTCGCATCCACGAGCGGGGCCGTAGGGCTGGACTTACTGTTGCTGTACGAGACACCAACGTGGACAGCACGAGTGTTGTCCTGGGTGACGAGGGCGAGCCTGCCGTTGGCTACGTGGTCACTGTCAGCGTGTGTTGTGCAAGAGGGTACAGGATGACATCGTCGAGTCGGTCGATGGAGAAACGGTTTGACGGAGACAAGAAGAATTACTCACTGAGAGGGAAGGCAGTGCGCTCGCCGAGCTGGGCACCGCCGCAGGGGGCCGTCTCGTCGGTGGCATCCACCCACTTCCTGTCGGCGGGCCAGAGGAAGGCGGCGGCGCCCATCTCGTTGCTGGTGGTGGCCTGAGCGACGGTGGACGAGGCGAAGAAAGCGCCGACGAGGGCGACAACCTTGGAAGAGACCATTTTGGGCAAGGGACCAGAGTGTGTAAGCTCAAGAAAAGGGATGGGTGTTGAGGCTTATGCTTGTCAGAGAGAAGACACTGGGCTTGGGTTGGGGGCTTGAAGCTGGGGCAAAGGAGGTCAAGAGAGCCGTGAGGAGAGAAAACGAGAAGGAGGATCACGGCATGTTGGGCCGTCGACCACAGCCATATATGGTTTCTCTGCGTCTCGTCGCCAAGTGGTCGAGGTCCGCAGCAGGTGAGTGCGTCTCCCGCCAGTCCCCGTCTCTCTCTCTCTCTTACTTTCCTGCGTCCTGCCTCGGATCGTTTTTGCTGCTCGCCCACTGGCTCCTACGCCCCGTTCGCTCGCACTATCTAGCCTTTAGCTATTACCTACCCAGGTAAGCCAAGGTACCCTCACCTACCATACACATGCTCAAACCCCGCCCCCCTCGCCTCTCAGTTGCCGACAAACCACCGATCCAACCGTGCTGCTACCGGCAGAAGGCAGGGTGCCCAGGCCACGGCCTAGCATGTCGCGAGCAGCCGACGAGCAGACTCTTACAGCCAAGACTGACCAGCGGCCTGGCACACACCCTATTTCGCCACCGCAACGAGCTGTTATTCGCTCAGGCCATACCAACTCGTCCTTGTCCAGGCCCACGTCCATGTCCAGGCCCCCGTCCGTTTCCCGGCCCCGTCCTCGTCTCTTGGCCCTCGTCTGGACGGTGGCCCCCATGGGCAGAATACCCCCGTTAGTCCCACACGTCTCCACCGGATCCTTGGGCTCCACTGGCCCCTCTGAGAAAAGTTATCAGATGGTGACACTGGCCAATGAAGCCATCGAGGCATATCCACCATAATTCCAATGGCGCCATATCAGATCATCTGATTAGATGATCTCTTTGTGTCTGATTGGACAATGCGATCAGCCACGGCTCTAGCTCGTCTTGGCTGCACAGATAACTCGTCGAAAATGCTGTCCGACTCATCCACCTGGTGCTCCTCGGTCCTCCCTAGCTCCTCGTCTGCTTCTGTCTGCCCTTCCCACACATCGCACTTGACTGCCCATTTCAGCTGTCATCCCCTCTTCTCGTCGTATCCGGCTGCGGCGCGCAGTTTCTTCGATAGTTCTCATGCCCGGTTTTGGGTTGCACTAGGCGCGTGTCGACTTGCCATTTTTTTCCCTTCCTTTCACGACAGCGGCTGTCCCTGTCAGGATCAGGGTTCTTCCATCATCGGCCAGCCCAGCTTTTACTCCGAATCTCTCACACACGTTCTCTCTCTCTCTCTCTTTCTCTCTCGTCATGGGGAAAGGATTTGAGTCACAGCTTATCCTCGTCGTCCCACACTCCACTGCACTCCCTGTCTCTCGGGTTCGTCCATCGTGTGCCGGATCGGCGATATCGGCCTAAGCGCGCCCGCCACGTCTTGCCAGTTACCACCGGTATCCGACTGGGCGGAGCACCATGCGAGGTCGGAAATTGTGCGACGGCATGTGTTCGCGCGCGAGCGAGTTGATCATGTTCTGGCACGCTTTCTGACTCTCTTTATTCTAGTTCTCTGCCCCGCTTGCCGCTCTGCAAGGACCATGTGTCCGTCCATTTGCCCCATTTTGTCGCCACGCGAGCCATCGCTGCTAGACTATGGCCTGCTGGTCCGAATCGCCCGACTCAGCCACCAAGAATCCAGTCTTCTCGCCTGGCCTTACTTGGCGCGCCGGAAGGGAGATTAGGACGATGCGTAGCCAGGAACCTTGCAGCTCATCGTCTCCTGGCCCTGACGGATGCAACGTAAACATTGCTGGGTACAAGAGAAGCTAAGGTATAAGACGCTGAACCTTCTCGCCTTCGTCCCTCCATCACCCGACTCTCTCTTCCCTTCCTCCAGCCAATCTTATCCAGCCATCTTCGCAAGTCTCCTCGTCGTTCGTCTCTTGCTCATAGGTCACTCGTTCCACTCTTGGTTACTACAAGCTTCTCAAGCCGCAGTCCAACCCCCACGTCAGACTTTCCAACACACCCCCGGATCTATCAACATGGTTGCCACCCGTATCTTCTCCGTCGGTGCCGCTCTGGCCCTGGCTCTGCCTGCCACTGCCTCGCCCACCCTCGCTCGCCGCAGCTTCGAGATCAGCGAGTTCACTCCCTTCCAGAAGCGCCAGGTCTCCAGCGAGCAGTTTGCCTGCCACTCCGCCTGCGGTATGTCTACGCCTGAACCTCTCACAGGCACTGGTCATTCCGGAAACTGACATGATCCAGGCAACACCATCATCGAGTCCGAGAGCGGCACGGCGCACTGCTCTTCCACCGCTTGGCGTACCCGCCTCGACGAGTGCTTGGACTGCGTCCAGGACTTCCCCATCTGGCAGTTCTACAGCGAGGGTGTCCAGGCCGGCGCCACCGCCTGCGGCCTCACCGCCGAGCCTGGCTCCCCCTCCTCCGGCGGCGAGACCGAGACCACCCCTGCCGCTGAGCCCACTGCTGCTCCCGTCACCACCACCGCTGCTGCCGCGCCCACCACCGCCGCCGCTGAGGAGGAGACCACTGCCGCCGCCGCCGAGACCACCGCCGCCGTCCCCGCTCCTGAGCCCTCATCTCCCGCCTCCGAGGGCGAGACTACCCCCGAGTCTCAGTACCCCGTCCCCACCGTCTCCGAGGCCGCCCCAGTGGTTTCCGAGTCCGCTGTCGCCTCTGTTGTTCCCTCCGCCGTCGCCACTCCCTCTGGCAACAACGTAAGTTTTCTGTACAGCCCTTCATCTGCGAATGTTTCATTGACCAGCCATATCCAGACCATTCCCGAGCCCACCACCGTCGAGGTTGACGGCGCCGCCTCCCTCGGCTTCATGGGTGTTGCCGCCATGCTCGGCCTCGCTGCCATTGCCCTCTAAGCGACTTGTTTGGTTTTTAAGCAACTGAAACTGAGGCGTTTGAAAACCGTTTGGCCATAATGGAATGGCCTTGTTGTAATAGCTTGCTGTTCTGTACATAACACCCCTGAGGAGAGATACGATTATGAGTCATTGGTAATGACCCTATTAATAAGATGAAATATGGGATACGATGATTTGTTCTGCATTGTCGTGATGTATGATCTACTCAGTTCCTTCGTTGTAGTTACTGGACGGACCGATTCAAGGTCTGCTAGATTTAACTACGACTTCCTACTTAGATCTATGGGCCCGTTGGGATAGGTTTCGCAAAATGAACTGATTGAATTCTTTGCTCAAAATTAGATTTCTCATGGACTTCGCAGCACATTCTCACACTTATTCTCATGTTCCTATTCAAACTGTTCCGGCTGACGTTTTTGTGTCTCCTCCTGGACATGGTAAGATGAGATTTCCAGAAAGCCTTGAGTGCTTGCATGCCCGGCCGCGTCTGCACGTCTCGAAAGCCTCGCATGAATGGAAGCAAGAGCCAGCACAACGCATAGCAGTACCAGCCACCGCATAGACGTCGTCGGCAGACTGTTAATAGAGAAAGTGCTAACAGCGACACACATCCCATTCGCCCCACGAAAATCATTTTCAGGTACCCGAGTTACTTCAAAAGCCGACTCGGAGAACCAAGCCACATTCACAATCCCGTGTTGCGGTATCGGGCAGCTTTCCACGGATGGCCCGAACGTCGTCCAAGACGGGCACTGCTTCAGGCCTGGCTCGAACCTGGTCTCCTACCAGACAAGTATCTCCGAGCCAACCGCCCGAAAGGCCGGCCGAGCCCTTTCCAGCATCCCGCAGCCTCGCTGCATTGGGGCGCTTGTGTGCTGACCAATGAGTCCAGGCATGTTGTTCGTGTTGATTGTTCTTCCAGACATGCCTGTTGGTCCAACGTGATGCCTGAGATCGAGATCGCTGGCAGCCGTCTGCTTGAACTTGGAACGATGCTACCAGAACCGTCCATGTGGTCAGGCACTGCCTCTCAGCCACTCCGCCGTTCAGTCTCTGTACTCTCACGCTGTCGGTGGGCTAGGGTGGCAACCCTTGCGCCTCTTGGCCAGCCCCGGGCTGCTACCGGCAGCCCAGGAGTGCAACTCTACGCGACGTGCGTCCGCAATTAGTCCGCCGGTCTCCGAGACCGCCAACAAAAGTACATGGGGGAAAGCGGCGAGTGACACAGACTCCACTGTATGATGAAATCACCAGCGTGTCGTGCCAGCACAGGCCAACATCATGCTATTGTGTGAACTCTCATGCTGGTCTGACCATTGTTCAAGATAAGTTCACACGTTACTGACACATTGTGTCCTGACAACAACCCTGAGAATGTGTCCTGATCTTGGTCTCGGGCGGCTGAATCTTCAACAGCTCGCTACAAAGAACGTGGCTGAATATTGAACTATACTGTAGAGCCACATGACTAGGTGTACATGACACCCCCTGTTCACAAACCATGACCCATACCGCGGGCCAAGAATCCTGGCATCCTGCGTTCTTGGCTTGATCTGATAACGGTAGGCTCCTACCGGACGGCCAGAGCGTGGCCATGGTGGATCCCACTCGTCCACAAGGGGTGGTGCAGGTGATCGGCGTGGGATCTTGACATTATCAAACTGGTAGGCCAGCAAATCAATATGCCTGTCTAGTACTTCCTGCGTGAAATCATGTACGGAACTGGATCCAGAAAACCCATGATTGAACGTACCCGCCCCAGCCACCTCTCTTCCTTCGTTCTCGCTCAATAGCCCGAGAGCCCTGTTTCTTTCTCCTCGTCTCGTTCGTCGCATTGGACAAGGCCCAATCCCAATGCTCCGTAGTTCGCAGGATAGTTGCCCGACAGCGTCCATATCCTGGCTCTTCTACTGCAATTTGATCTAGTTCGCTCTTCAAAGTCTCGATGCCATCGATCAGCCAAGCAACATGCTCTCTCCTCATAGACCTGATCTCATCGAGCACGAGGTTCAGTGTTATCAGGACAACACCGCGGATATCCTCCATACTGATTGGGCTTCGAATCTCAGTATCTTCCAGACTTGAACCCGACTTCCCCGCCAGCACTCTGGCCACGGAACAGCCCGCAAGCATTCCTCCCTGGCACCAACCTGCGCCCTCTCATCCAGTGAGAAGCCCGAACGCGCCGGCAGCAGCGGCAGCATCACTCTTGGCACACAAACCGTCTTCCTCCAGCCAATCGTGGCAGTAACGTTACGTGACTCAAGTCCGAGGCGTTCAGAGCCGCTGGGATGCTGTATTGCAGTCACCAGTCCACCCTCGACCTCGTTCACCCCCTCTCTAGCCACCAAGCACGTGAGACTGCGCCAGCAGATGCGGGAGTAGCTCTTCCTTGGCCAGCATGCCAAGTTCCACGAGGTTTCTACGCCGATCAGCAACGTCCTTGTCCGCAAGCGCAACGTCCAGCGCAGACAGAGAGAGACGCAAAACGCGTGGTTGCGGACTTTGCAACCCCTCGCTTCCATAATGGCCGAGCCCGGCTTTGTAATCCGCGTGTATGTCGTGAGACGGACACCGCCGGACATCTTGCTACTGCGGCCTCGCGCACCTGTTGAACTCTTCAGGGGGGGTCGACGAAGTCCTGCTTGCATCCCAATTGCATGACAGCGCCCCCACGCCGTGGAACAAAGCGACACGCTGCAGCTGCGAGTTATCCTTTGTCATAAGTCACGGCGAGTTGCTCAATTTGTTCGCTCACTGAACGCACACCTCACCCCGCTCGTGGTGCCGGCGTCAGACGTGATGTCTTCGTTTGACCAGCAACTCTGTGATCATCCATTCTAGACCGTAGGCATCACTGGCGGACGAGTCGAAGAAGAAAAAGACCTGCGGTCTAGAACATCAGCTTCCCGTCGCGCAAAGGTCATTGTAGCGACTTCGCTTTCGAGTTTGTCCAATGAGACATCGCTCGACTGCGAGTTCGGAGGGTGGTGGTTCTAGAGAGCGTAGGTGGACTGGAAAACGTACATCTCGTCAGAATAGCCGCCAAGACAACGTTCCGTTCTGCAGACGCTGTCAGCTTGACGGCCACATGCGACACGCTCTCGCCAAGCTTAGTCTTGTTGTAGGGTGGTGCGAGGGGCAGCCTGTGGACGGTTCTCACGTGAGAGAGGGGATGCCGCGCCGGTTCTGGCGTGGGCGTTGTGACTTTGCCTGCGAGCCTGGGCCGTACCAGTGGTGTGTTGCTGTTCGTGGAAGGGTTGATCTTCGCTGGGAAGTTCAGATCCTCTAGACCCATTTCCGACATGGCAGGTAGATAATGCATGTGTACTAATCGATCTTTGGCAACGGCGTCGGCTCATGGGCGTATGACTTCTAAAGGTTTCCCCCGTGTGCGAGTTGCAATTTTCACTTTCTCCTCCGTAATAGAAAGGATAACTTACACTTGAGGTCTCCAATTCTCAAGACAAGGCTACGAATTGTGAGATGAGCCCGATAGACGGGTCAAGACTCACAAGTATCCTGTTCCGGTTCATGTTTTCACGATCAGGCCAACATCGTTGCGTTGATCCGACGAAACGCGCGGTCAGAGAGTACAATTGCTGATCCGGAGATCAGAGTAGCAACTGTTTTGACTGGGAGCTTCCATATTCTTTGTCCACCTTGGCCACAAGGCCATGCGGCACAACTCGAATCCCAAGCGTGACTGACAAAGACTGATGGACATAGTTTCTCGACCACTTTTCCTGTTGACATGCCATGTTCAGGAAATGTCCCTCGCAAACCTTACTGATCTGATCATGACGATTGCGAATAGCCCCGAGACTGGGTATAAACTCATCGCAGCTCCTTGACAAGCAGAATATCTCAGCCCCAGACCATCATACCATCGACAGTAACTGACAGCGCAGCTAGATATACCCGAACACACTCCGGTTGAGCGTCTAATTCCGCAGACTCGCAGCAAAAACCATGGCCGACAAGGCAGTGACCAAGCTCCCGGCCCGCATACAGGACTCGAAGCCGCGCAAAGGCGAGACCTTGCGCAAAGAGCAGTATCGCTACCTCCGCTGGGAGCGCAAGCACAGCCGCAATGGAGGCCTAGGATGGGCGCAAATCATCTGGCCCAACATGCCTGAGAAAGCTGGCGACACCATCCCCTCGCTCCCGAGCATCCGCGAGCTGATCAGTGGCCTTATTGTGCGCGGCGCTCTTCCTTTGCCGCTCGCCTTTCACGTGACTGAGTTTGCCAACGGCATGTGCAGTCGCGTCTTCAAGCTCGAGTTTCCCGAGGGCACCGAGATGCCTGACGGCATGAAGAGCACAGTACTGCTCCGTTTCGCAGCGCCCCTGGATCCGTACTGGAAGACAGAGTCGGAGGTGGCGACCATGGCATGGCTGGCGGCCAAGACCTTTGTGCCGGTCCCGCGGGTGTATTTCTTCGATTCGTCGGCGAACAACGACCTCGGGTTGGAATGGGTGATTATGGAACTGATCGAGGGATACACGTTTGCCAACTGGATCGACGACTGGGCCGACGAAGATGGAATGGACCAGCTGACGTTGACAGATGATCAGATGAGCCTCGTTGGCTATCAAGCCAATAGTTACCTGTTGAGCCTGCGCGCACGCCAGTTCGACAAGATGGGCAGCCTGTACTGCAACTGGGGAACAGGTGAGTTCTACGTCGGCCCGATGGTTCACCTTGACTACTTCCATGGTGACCGTCTCCAGTACGAAGGTTTGCAGCGGGGACCATTTAGCAATATTTCCGAATATTTCAAGTCCCTGACGGATCTCACGATTCTCGAAGCCCGCCACATGCAGGAAGCTGATCGGAAACAGGTCCTGGCACTGACCGGTGCTGCGTGCTGGGACGATGTTGGCGAGGACGATCCTGGGTTTACAAAGCCACCGAGCGTCCAGGGCCTACAGAGTCGCGCCAACCAGATCAACACCGAGCTGATGCCACGCCTACTAGCGCACGTCAGGAACCTACCAACATTTGCCGGGGGCGTGAACAACGAGGCTGGGCCCGTCGACGGATGGCACACCGAACTGATGCATCCCGACTTGCACAGCAACAACGTGCTCGTTTCCCGTTCGGCGAACGGGATACCCAAGATCGCGGCCATCATCGATTGGGATTGGACGTGTTTGATGCCACCCTCGCTGTCAGCGTTCATGCCGCCACTCGAGTTGGAATTCCAGGATAGGCTGGCTGGGAGCGTCAGGTACCCAAACGCGCAATTGTTGGAAATGCGTCATATCCTCGCTCCTGGCGATCTGGAGAAGGATATTCTACCGACGCTGCAGGGCTATCCCGTCAACAACATTGCATCCGCGATCTTCAGGCCAGCGAAGAAATACATCGTCAAGCGCGCCCTGGCGCTGCGAGCGGTGCACCACGTGGTGCGGAGAATAGCAGCCTGGGATTCTCGCGACATGGAATGGGTCACCAGCGCTATCGAATTTCTGAATCAGCAGCAGCAGGGTGGGGATCGATAGATTGACCGGTGTGCTTTGAGGGCCTCGTCGAGTGAGTATTCAGTAACGACGCTGTAGAAAGCACGTGTAGACATCGGTTGACTGACGCGAGAGCTGGCGTTCATGAGAATGGTTGGGTCTCTGAGTAAAAGGAAATCTGTAGGCCATAGATTAGAAATGAGCCTGAGAGACACGAGAGATTTTGATTATGCGAGCCACGTGAAGTGAAGTCAGCTGAAGTTGATGGCCGCTTGCCCAGCATCTGTCTTGGCAGTAAATTTTGCTCGTGGTTGGAGGAGCACAACCCCAGCGTAGATCACAGGCAAGGTGACATGTCGATCGGCAGCTCGTCCACAAGTTGGACCAAAAGGTCCGAGAGAGAAGGGGGAAGGGAGGGGTTCAGATCGCGATCAGGAACACGTCCATCCTACGTGCGCCTCGTCCTTGACACAGTCAGGGCCGGCAAGCACCGAAACGTGTTTTGTGCGCCATGCCAATCTCCCCCAGGAGTAGCTTTCCCGCTGGTGATGCTGTGGCTTTGACTCGAACAGCCCGTCTGGTGGTGCAAGTCGCACTAACAGCGGATGGCGTCACTGGTATCGCTGGGTCGCGAGGGAGTGAACTATCGGCTGACGTCATGGACAGCCATTAGGGGGTTCACCCAGTGAACCCATTCTTTGCTGCCTCGACGAGCCGCAGTAGTAGTAGTAGTAGTAGTTTTCCAAGACCATCTGCTTGCGGACTCTGCAAAGCCCACAGGCGAGCGGCATGCTTGACAACGCGGTCAGACGATTTGGCGATCTGGATCGAGTTTGCTGGCCTTAACAGGCTCGACGGGGTGGACAGGTTTCCACACCTGCGGAAGACTTGGGGGGTGCAGGGCTATGGGGTCAAGCGTTACGCGTCGAGTAGCGATTATGACGATGTGCAAAACGAATCATGTCCCCTTGCTCGCTGCAGCAAGCATTGAGGCGCCTGGTCCGGCTCGTCATGTCTTGTGCCCGCCGTTGCATCGCGAGATGCAGAGACAGACGGGGGGGGAAGAGCACGGCCTGGTTCAGATGGAGTCGCTGGTGTCGCTTGGCAGGATATCCGGGGGGGCTCGTCAGAAGCACACAGAAGAGCAGCCGTTTTCTGCGATGCAATGTCGTTGTCATGGGGAATCGATGCGCCCTTCCATCGCGCCGTTTTCGATTGCAACCAATGTAGCATTGGCTGTATCGAAAGGAAACGTGAATGGGTGCACATTGGAATGTATCCAGCTAATGTGATGGCAATCGAGACATGCAGGGACGGGGCGCCTGACCGAAGCGCTTTAGGTGGCCAGGGTGCATCGCAAACAGAGGTCTGCGTTCCAGCCCAGGCCCGCGACGTGCTCAATTGATAGTTCGTCGCACTCCTCCCTCCAGCTTCGTGTGGATACCATCCGGGCATGCGCCGGGATGTGGGCACCGACTGGGTAGCCAGCCGGCTGTAGGGCAAGGCGTTGCTGGGGGGTAGCTAGCGCGCGGTCCATCGTGGGGTATGACGCTGTTGAGGCTACGAAACGGGGGCGCGTCGTGAGAATCTCCGGGCGGGCCGAGGACAGGTTCAAACCCGCCTCATCGATCGGCGCTGGGGTCATCGGGGGGCGTTCACGGGAGATTGGCCACAAGCTGAGCCAGCATCGTGGTTTCTGTCCCAGTTCTTCGTCAATTGGGTTGCTCGCTTCCCAAAGAGAGGCTGGGGGGGAGTCTGTCAGGCTCGTGAACCCCCGTGTCGTGACACATGCATGTTCTCGTCGACTCATCAAGGATCGGTGGACCAGACGGTGTGGGCGTGGCCAGCCGCTATGGATGAGAATCGCCAAAGACTTGGCAGCAGGGAGCAGGCAGAGTCTAGGCCTGACATCTGGCTGCGCTCTCGAAGAATGGGCAGCGCATGGGACAGACGGCTGAGCACCTGGGCCAGAGTCGATGGGTTGTGGCCAGAGCCTGTCTGGAGTGCACCCGGGCAACCAAGTACCGGCAGCGGCTGAGTGGCAGCTGGGCCCTCGTCATCGCGATCCACTGTTGGCCGTTGACCACCTACCCATGTGAAGACGCACCAGAATGGCACAGACATGATCCAGTGGGGTTGTTCCGTCTCATGAGAAACCAGTCAACTCCAGCGGCGGGGACTTGACTGGCTGTTGCTCCCAGGAAGGCATGCGAGTGTGAAGTATCGCCTCTCCCAAGGACAAGAACAGGTGATGCCGAACGAGCGCCAGTTCGAAGCCGCAGGAGGCTCTCTCTCTCTCCCTGCACCTGGGGGAGACTGTCCGTTTCGGGAAGGGGCATTGGGAGATCTCATTCGGAGGTGGGCAAGCACATGGGGAATCGGACTGCAACCGCCTCCCTGTCAACCGCTTTCCCCCCACCGCTCCTCCCCCCCCCAACCCTGATGCCTTCGCCGCCGGGTCAGCAACGATGGAGGGGGGTCCAGACATGAGCTGGGGTGAAAAGCAGTGATCCAACTGAGACCCCCTTCGCCGATGGAATGAAGAGCCTTTGAATTCAGAACCAGTGTCAGACAAAGATGGACAGCGAACCTCCCATTTCCATGGCAGGGGCGAGAGTGTGCCGTCGTGCGCATGGCTGGCCAGGGGTTGCAGGGATCGCAGGGGGTCGCACCAGCTGGCAAGCAGAAACCCTCAAGCCAATGAGGGTCCGACCTGGTGCTTCAGTCCCGGATCAGAGGCTCCACAGGAGCTACCGCAAACGATGACGTCCTTCACACGAAGCTCCTTCCAAGCTTCACAGTAACGTCACTGCTTCTGTAGTGCTCGTGCCCGTCTCCGTCTCCGTCTCCCCAGCGTGCCGTCCTGCCTACCCTTTCCACGGTAGGTACCTTGGGCACCCTGTCAATCAATGGTGCAGTGCGAGCTAACGTGTCGGCCATTCCCCAGTGAGGTCTCGCTGAGTGCATCCGCCCGTCATCATCCTTCTTGGAAGCCCAGATTCAGCCAAGGTCCAGGGCAAGCTTTTCCTCTGGTGCCGTCTCACCTGAAGTGCCCGAGCTGGGGCCGTCAGTCGGTGCCCTCTCTGCACCCCCCCCCCCTTCCTTCCTTGGGTCCCTCCCAGATCTCGCCAGGTATAAACTCGTCGTAGCTGCCCCCCCTCGCGGCGTGTCTGCTGCCTCCTCCTTCTGCTTTCCTCTCATACCCAATCAACAATAATCAGGCCTTGGATTTCCCACTCCCATTATACCCCTTTCCTCAGTGATACCCAACCCAACCCGCACTTAATAACGAAGCAACCTCCATTGTTGGCCTGATACCAACTCCACCTCAAGCGAAGAACACCATCTTATTGCCCCAATCCTCCTCCTACGACAGCACCACCCCCTTGAGCGACTACCAAGCTCAATTCGGGACGCCGCAGTACAAAAGTTCAACCCATTCCTTCTCAACAGTCTCAGCGAACACATCACGTCGCCCATCATGTCTGTCAACGTCAACAAGCCTACCGACATCAAGAAGAAGGAGGCCGATGTCAACCGCAAGCTCCAGCTCTACGGAATCATCTCCGCATTCCAGTCCGGCAAAGTTCCTTCCGTAAGCCGGTCCTCCACGCAGCGACCTTTTCCTGCATCTGCGACCCTCCAGCTAACGTGGGTAACCAGAACGATCAAATTGATGTCGCGCTGAACAGCTTCCTCAACTCCAAGGGAATCGCGAACCCGCCTGAGAAGCTCTCTCCCGAGGGTCGTGCGCTGGTAGCCGACGCGCGCAACGTGGTCAAGAATGCCCAGCACCTGCTTCTGTCAAAGAACCAAGGAAACCTTCTCCAGGACTTCATTTGGCAGACGGAACAGTGGGACGCCAAGTCCGTCAATGTTCCTGGCGCCCCCGTTAACAAGGAGACCGCCCAGCAGCATGGCGACCAGGCCCTGCAGGGTCTGAGAACCCTCGGCACTCTTCTCATCACCAACGGCCAGTTCCGCAAGCTCCTCAAGGATGCTTCCGTTCTGCTGCGTGACATTGCGGGAGACGCAGCCACCAATGCCGCCTCTCATGTTCGGCCCTCGGAGGAGCAGCTCAATGACATTGACCGCCCCGCCGAGGACAACACGTGGCACGACGCGCCCGACTTTTCCAAGGACAACATGCGCAAACAAGCCCAGGGCCTGTACAAGGGTGATGCCAAGAAGGACCTGCAGGATGTTACCACTGCCGGCACCCAGGCCGCTCACCCCACTGGATCGAGCGACCCTAACGACCTCGCCCAGGCCGCTGCTCGCGACCAACAGCAGGGCACCAACTCTGGTGTGAACGCGCAGGCTGGCGTGTCCAATGCGAAGCAGACCCTCCAGGAGAAGGTTGATAAGAACGTCAACCCGGAGACCCAGGAGCAGATCAAGAAGTCCAAGGAGGAGTACCGCCGCAAGGCTCGTGATTACCTCAGCAAGAAGGTGCCTGAGAACCGCCGTGATCAGACCATCTGGCGCCTCAAGAAGATGGTTCTTGAGTGCCAGCAGCACCCGGATTACTCTCAGGCCATCGAGACTCTTCTCGATCTCGCTGAGGAGTATGGTAGCCACTCCAGGGCCATGGCCCAGGGCGGCTCTGGTACTGTCAGGGAGGCCCGCGGTGGTCTGGCCCAGGCCGAGTCCGACCTCAGGACTCTGATTGAGCGCTTCGCCAACAGCACTTCGACCGAAGATCTTTGGAACTCCATTGGCCAGATCTACCAGGACGCTGACCGCGACCCTGAGCTCAAGGGCTGGTTCAAGTCTATGAACCAGTACATCCGCCGCTGCCTGCTGAAGCAGGGTTACATCCTCGAAGACGCTTCCAACGAGGAGTGGCGCCGCCTGTATGACCAGGGTCGCTACCTCCTGCGCGAGAAGTATCGCTCGCACACTGACCGCGTCGTCGACGAGATGCGCTTCATCATCAACGAGTTTGACAATGACCCTCAGAACAAGGCCTTCGGTCAGTCCATTCAGAAATTGTTCCAGGACCTTGGCAACGATGAGAACGGCAAGCCCACCTTCAAGCCCCACCTCATCAAGGACCTTACAGAGGTCATCGTTCCCGCTATCTTTGAGAACGCGGCCTACATCCCCGTCCCACGCATCGAGTACTCCGACCCCCAGTTCGATGCCGTCATCGAGAACCTGGTTCTCGAGTCGGACAACTTCATGCCCAATGTCATGGAGATCAACACCGAGCACCACTTCCGCTGGGGCCGCAAGAAGATTGCCAACAAGAACAAGCAAGTGTTCGACATCAAGGTTTCCGGTATTCAGATGGATCTCCGTGATGTGAGCTACCACATTGCTCGCAAGCAGGGATTCCCTTCGATCACCGACACTGGCGTTGCCGACTTCATTCTTGCTGGCGACGGTTTCTCCTTCAAGGCCAAATGCGCCACGGCCGACAAGTCTGATCGCCAAAACTTCTTCAAGATCGAGAAGGTCGATGTCGACATCAAGAACATGAGCATCAAGCTGAAGCAGTCCAACCACAAGCTTCTGTTCAACCTCTTCAAACCCATCATGATGAAGGTCATCAAGCCCGCCCTGCAGAAGGCTGTTGAGAAGAGCCTCAAGGATCAGGCCAACCAGCTCGACCAGCTGCTCTACCAGATCAAGCAGGAGGCTGACCGTGCTCTTGACGAGGCTCGCTCCGATCCCGAGCGTACACCCAACATCTACAACCGCTACTACACGGCCGCCCAGAAGCGCGCCCTGCAGCAGAAGCAGAAGGCAAAGGACATTGTTCAGGACAAGAAGGTCAACGTCGCCATGACCAAGGAGGACAGCATCTTCCCCAACATCAACCTTCCTGGAGGCATCAGCACCAAGGCCACCGAATACAAGGAGCTCGCTCGCAAGGGAGACCGCTGGGAGAGCCCTGTGTTCTCCATTGGCAAGGCCAGCAAGTCGAACGACATCCCCGTCGCTCCTAAGATTCAGCGCAAGTCCCATGGCCCCATGAGTTCTCCCAAGACGACCGCCCAGCCTACTTCGGGTCAGGGATACTCCAACGGACAGGCCCACGGCAGCCAGGGTTACGCCAACAACCAGACTTACGCCACGGGTCAGGGTCTCGGCGGTCAGACCTATGGCACACAAGGCCAGGGTCTTGACGGCCAGGGCTACGGAGGTCAAGGCCTCAGCGGCTCTGCCCTTGCCGGCCAGGGCATCTCTGCCCAGGCACTCGGCGGACAGGGCCTCACTGGCCAGGGCATCATCGGCGGCCAGAGCCTCACCGGCGATGGCCTGACCAGCCAGAACCCCAACTCTCAGACTGTTCCTCTTGGCCATGCCGGCCAGGAATCTCCTTTGTTCACCCGCTAAGAAATGAAAATAATTCCCTTTGTCTTTTGTCATGAAGTTTTCAGATCCTACGCTATACCCGGATGAAGAAGGGCTTTGGTAATAAGCAGCCGCAGATAATATAATTACATGAGTTCGATATAAACCTTGTTCGCTGGTGGTTGTGATGTGACTCGTACAACATTTGCACGTTTTTCCCATTCCGAAGCAAGCCACAAATAGCCACGATTTAAGATAAATTGTATCTTGCTAGGGACTGTTTCTCAAACTTACTTTTATCGAAATTCTCTTCTCTAGAGGCTTTCCACCATGTCAGGCCGCACGATCCACCACTCCATCTTAATATTGCGTCCCTTTTCTCCCCTGCTAGCAGCAAACCCGCGAGCTGCAGCACAGGGCATAACTCCCAGCACCTCGACCCGATCCCCCATGCCGTAGTCCCGAATACTCGTCCCGAGCAAGTCCGCGATGTCCTCCGTGCCGATGGCGAAAGCGGCCTCGGCGCGCGCGACGACGGCACACGTCCCCGTCGCGACGAGCGGCGTCCAGCCCACGCCCGCCCCTGCCGCGGAGAGCAGCCAGTGGCCGCTCGACTCGGCCGCCCACGTCTCGAGGAGGGCGCAGTCTGCTGTTTCCGGGGCCGAGGGGTCCGTCGACTTGCCCGAGAAGATTGCCGAGTCGGCGTCGCAGAGGAGGGTGGGGCATGGGGTTGCCATGGTGCTATTCCGTGCGTGTTGGCCTGCGGGGCCGGTGTTGACGGTCTTCTCAAAGAGTGTGGAGAGGTAGAGGGCTTTTGGGTCGCCGGAGGACGTTTCCAGGGCTTCGCAGGTTGTGTTTGGGAAGGGGGGTTTGCAGGCTGGGAGGGCGGCTGAGAGGACGGGGCTGCACGCCGTGAGAAGGAGGAGGGCGATGAGCGCGAGGACGTCGACGGTGCGGCGGGCCATTTTCGGGTTCTCTTTGGCTTCGGGTATGCGGGTGGTAGCTCGACAGGTCTGTAAGATAGAGATGGGTGGTTTGCCCAGTGAGGCGATGGAAGGTGTAGTTGGAGGTTCCGCAGTAGCGGGCTGTCAGCCTCATGTAGTGAATGCCACAAAGGCCAGTGAGTCCAGGCAACAATCAGCCCATCGAAGACTGCGGGACCGATGAGGAGGCATTCGGTCGTCGGTGATGTATGGCCCAGTGCTCACACTCCCCCCGCGGGAGCCGTGGTGTTTTGTCTCCAAACAGACGTCGTCCAATGTGGGGCAGAGGTGACGTGAGGTTCATCTCTCGAGGCTCGTGGGTGGTCCGAGACCCCTGTGTCACGTTGATTAATGTCTTTCATGCGCGACGATCCTCCTCTGTTCGGGGATCTCGCGCATGCCATTGCGCAAGGCATCATCTTGTTGCGGTCGCACCGTATGTCTTTGGTCGGTGGTGAGCCATGCCACCAGTTCAAGTGAATTGCGGCTCTGGTTGGTCTGATGGAGTACCTACCCAAGGTGCCTGAGTAAGTACCTATCCAGGCTGTTGGCTCGTCTTCGTGATGTTTGCATATGGTCGAAGAGCTTGAACGATAAGGTCTAGCTCACACTTTAGTAGTCTGTCTGCCGTCCCATGGCCGCCGCTGATCTCTGCTCGAAGGACCCATATCTGCTCCTTGTGGCAGAAACAGTGGTGTTTTTGAAGCCAGCCTGATCAGATGAGAGCACGAGTCTTCAATATTGAATGCGAAGGACTAAATCAGAGGCTTTCTTCATTCCATCCTGGGCTCAATCTTCTGAGCATGCCCATGAAACCCGTCATCCCTCGACCCAGGCTCCTGGCATCGTTTGCGTGCCTTCACTTCTCTTTGACCTTGGGCTCGCCCTTTTCTTAGCCAATTTCTTCCGTCGACGCCGTTCAAATCGCTCCTTCCTTAGCTGGAAAAGATGATGCCAAGCAACGACGACATTCGACCAATCGTCCACTGGGGTAACATATCCATGGAGTCTTAGATATCGCAATAATTCATGATACTCGCCAACAAGAGGCCAATGCTGGCGAGCCATCAACTCATACACTTCTTTGATTCGGCTGTGAGAATCCTGAGCCCCGTTCAAATTTTCTCTTAGTAAGGCCAAGGCCCTTTCGGGAATCTTTTGTGGATAGCGAGTGAAACAGCCAAGCTCTTTGAACATTTGTCGTAGCTCGAAAGCTGTTTGCTTGTCTTCGACCTCCATCAAACGAGAACAAGTTGGCACCCAAGATCCGGCTCCCAGTGTGATCGTTATATGATAACTCCACGAGTGCCATGACCCTGAGTGTACAATGCTGTATGTTGCTTCCTGATGGCTTTCGACTTCTGTTGACTCGCCTCGCAAGTATTCATGGACATTAACGCCGGCCATTTGAAGCAAGTGCAGCCATCTGCCGAGTACTGTCTCGATGTCTGAAGAGTATTTTGCCCATCCACAGGCAATACGAACGGTATGAATGAATGGAACTAAGCACATTGGCTTTTGTGTGCCAGTCGCATCTTCTGCTAACATCTTCAGAAGTGATTGTAGCGCTTGGAAGTTTGGACTGCCCTTCGGAGCGTCGACATTCATTGTGCATTTGAACGCCCAAAACCAGCTGAGGCGGCGAAGATGTTGGTACTCATCGAACATGTAGCATTGGCATCTTTCAAAGCAATACTGAAGATAAGATGGACTCGGACAGCGCACAATAACAGACCGGAAAAGTGGCTCGATGGACTTTTGCTTCCAATACGGAAGTACCATGTCCAAGATTTCGGCAGCGTGATGTCTGCACATCAATTTGCACCCATCTTTTCCAACCAAGCTAGTATTATATAGAAAGTCATTTCCGAGGCTTTGGTGCGTTGTCAGTGTCAGAAGTTGGATGAGCAGGTAGCATGTACTAGTGCTCACATATTGTATGCTTTGTCTCGCAGCTCTAGAGGGTTTTGGTGCCCAAGAAATCGGACAAGACGTGTGCCGCCAGTATAGGCTGCAGCCTATTTGCATGTTAACCTTCATGAAGCGAACCAAGCACCTGTATGTTTGCAAAGACAAATCCCGAAAGATACGCGTGGAACCTACTTCGAAAAGCGTACAAGGTCTTGCACTAAAAAGATCATGTCCAACGACTTGGGCATTCAACGAAAGACTGCGTTTTCTTAAAAGCTCTTGCAGGGCCCCTACGTCATCGTTATGAAGTGCTGACTTAATCTTTTCTGCAATCACATCAGATCTCTGCCCAAGTCTCCCAAGCTTGACAACATAAGGCATGCTCAGCGCAAAAGATGGCGCGGCGATAAACCCTGGTCGCCAGGTAAACTGAAACCGGTATGATGAGATGTAATGGGAGAAGATCAGACTATTTTCATAATCCACACGGTCGGGCTGGCACTCGTCCTTGTCGCGAACTTTAGTGGTTCTCTTCATCTGTTGATGATCGACCCTGAGTGAGAAGAGCCAGCGTGAAACTGCAATTGGCGCTTCCGTCTTCTCCCAAATGATGACAGACTTGCTAGTTTCGACCCCTGTGGACGGCAGGAGCTTCCTGGAAGTTGGCGTCATTGCTGGTGTCACTGCTGGCGCACAGATGTTGAGCATGTCGACCGTCTTCTGAGGCTGTGGCGATATGACAAGAGTTCGGTGTAGAACCTCAACTTTCGAGCTGCAAATACTGTTAAAATAAAAGCTCACAAATTGGAGGCATGGGTTCCTAATGCAACACACTAAATATCAGGCGTCAGTGCTCGGTCAAGCATGGCGAGGTCACTATCCAGCTCGGCGACCAGCTTCTGAATGGAATCCTTCTGCTTGACGAAAAGCGTTCCTGGCCCGCCGATCAGTCCCTTCTTTGGAGCCCTCTTCTGCAATTCAGTGAGAATTTGTTCGAGCTTTTTGATGGTACCATCAATGTCGCGCAGTAGCTTCTCGCTCATGGCCTCGCTGATGAGACGTTGACATTGGTCGACGTTCTCATTCCGGAAGATGTCTTTGATGCGAGCGCATTGGCCTTCGACAAACTCGAGCTTCGTTTCGAGTCGCTGGATTTCTCGTGGTGCGGAGTGGTAGTCTTTGATCACAGACTTGACTCTCTGCGACGTGTCGATGGCCTGGATGGCGAGCCCGACGACACCGATGACGAGTTCCACGGGCATTGTGGGGGCCTCCTGGTAAATACAGAGTACAAGAACAGAGCTGCAATGCAGACGAGACGTCAACTTGGCGAAACCGATGAGTGAAAGCAGATTGAAGAAGAGCGAGAGACGCCGCGAGCTTCGCCGATACGCCAAGGATAGCGGGGGCGAGATGGATGAAGAGAGAGAAACGGCGAGGTGCCTGGCAGTCTGCCTCATCATTTTCGAAGGGCCGAGGGCGCCGCATTGCACCTGCTGACTTCAGACAAGGCAAACGGTTCGCAGCCATGATGTGCATGCCCCGTGGTCACGGATGATTCGCCAGCCTGATGACCATTGCAAGAAACCAAGCGTATTCGCGAGAACAGCAACGGGGCCTCAAACATGAACGACGAGGCCATAATGTTGCTGGCAGTCATGGTGCTGGAGGGATTGCTCCCTCCCTCGCCACTGTTTCGGCTTCACAGATGCTCCCCACGAGAAGGGATGCCTCGGTACCAGGTCGACAACAAGTCCACGGGGAATCATCCAGAGCGCCGTCGGACCTAAGCTTGGCACGACCCATTCACTGACAGGGTTGTATTCTGGCTGAGGTACGTAAGTAGCCAGCAACGGCATTTGATTCACATGCTTCCAGCCCTCAAGGCGACTACGCCCGTAGCTCCACAGCCTTCTCCTGAAGACCCTTCTTGCACATCCCCAAATGCAGAGATGGTCTCCCGTAAAGTCGGCTATGGAGCAGGTCTACAGTATATATTCTGGAAGTAGAAGCTAGGGAAGCCAGGACATTCGCTTCCTAGATAGATAGGTCCCGCAGCGTAAACTATAATCATCATCAACCTTCTTCGCCGTACCCAAGCATGCGTAAACTGACTTGTGAATATTATTCATATCTACAGAAAACCCCCGAGAGTAAAAAGACGAAGCATCCCCACACCCTTAGGTCCCTCGTCTGCTCCCCCCCGGCAGCGGTCTGGGCCCCACGATCTGCCGCCGGCCGGCGCCGATGCCCTGACCGCCCTTGTTCTGGCTGTCGCCGCCCGTGAAGCCGGACCACTGGCCGACGTCCCAGCGGCCGCCGACACCGCCTCCGATACCGTCAACGCCGTCGCCGGACCGCACGGCCTTGGCCGTCTCCTCCTGCGCCTCCTCCCACTCGCGCTGCCGCTGCCTCTCCATCTCCATCTCGCGCTCGAGGAGTGACTTGGACGCCCAGCCGCCAGCCTTGGTCTTGGCCTGGCTCTGCGCACGCCGTCGGTCCTCGCCGTCCTGCTCGGCCGTGGCGCCGAGCTCGCGCGAGTATGTCTGTATCGGGGCCGCCTGCTCCGGGGCTGGGTTACTGCCGAGGAACTTATCCGTGCGATTTTGCTGTGGCGGCGGAGGTTGGGATGAGGAGGAAGGTGAAGTGTATGCCGCGGGGTCGGGAAGCGGCCGTGAGCTGCCCGTATGGTTTTTCTTGACAACCAGGGGCGGCGCAATGGCTGCGTGTTCCTGCTTCGGACTCTTAGCCTTGGCGGGTGCTGCGAATGCCGCGGGATCGGGCAGGGGACGGGGTGAGAGCGTAGGTGGCGGGGGCGAGACGGCGCCTCGCTGGTTGTTCATGGCTGAGCCAATATCAGGCAGCGGGCGAGGCGACTTGGCCAAGGGCGTAGGCGAGGCTGCCATGGGCCGCGCCGCCGGTACCGGCCTGGGCCCCGGTTCTTGCGACTGGTTCCACGCCGTCCTTAGGACCTCGCGCTCGCCGCGAGACCACGAGTCCTGGCGCATGGGCGGGCTCCCCTCTGCAGGCCGACTCCTCGACCGGGCCCTTGACTTGGGATCCTCGACGACGCGCGGCTGCTGCCCAGTGCGGCCCTGCCGCTCCTGCTCATACTGCCTCTCGCGCTCGCGGGCCTTTTCAAGCTCACGCTCGAGCTCGGCAATGCGCTCGTTGCCTGTCTTCTGCGGCTTGAGCGCCTGCTCCTCGTTGTATTGGCTGAGGAACTGGCCGCGCAGCCGCGCGTCGCTGTTGCTCCGCGAGGTGTTCTTCTCCGTCGCCAGTCGCGCCTCGGCCTCCTCCTCCTCCCTGCGGCGCTTCTCCTCGGTCATCTTCCACTGCCGCTCCTCCTCCTCCCACTTGCGCTTCTCTTCCTCGGCCTTGCGCCGCGACACCTCCCGCTGCAGCTGCGTCTGCTCCTCCCACCTGCGCTCCTCGTCGAGGCGCGCTTGCTCCTCCTCAGCCTCGCGCTCGGCCTGGCGCCGCCTGTGCTCCTCCTCGGCCTGCAGCCGCTGCTGCTCCTCCTCAGCCTCGCGCTCCCGTCGCAGACGCTGCTTCTCGGCAAAGCTGGGCACGGAGGGGCCGGCGGTCGTGATCTGTCTGCGTCCACCGAACGAGATGCCGAGGTTGCCCTGGCTGGCGCCGCCGAGATAGCCGTACTGCGCAATGTTCCATGCCGGCGAGGTCGCACCCTCGTGCTCCTTGCGGCTCCAGCTGCTAACGGGAGATGTGGGCTTCGTGGGGCTGCTCTTGGTGGGGCTCCAGCGGCCAGAGCCCGAATCACCCGTCTTGTGCGACGACAGGGCGGGCCGCTGCTGCTGGCCGGCGCCAAAGGCGGACGAGCCATTGCTCGCCGTCGAGAGGCCTCTGTTGCGGGCCGGCAGCGCTGGCGAGTTCGGACCTGTGCTCTGGGGGCTCAGAACGCTACTGCGCTTGGGGCCACCGACGGCCGAGGGGAACCTGGCGGGGTTGGCGCCGTGGGCGGCACGGCTGAAGGCGCTGATGCACTGCAGGACCTGGGCGGGGTCCTTTTGTTCGTAGAGGTCGACGGTCAGGAAGACGTCGTGTTCCTGAAGGTTGAGTGGCGGAGACTTGCAGGCGCGCAGAAAGTGGGAGATGTTCTCCATTTGGACGAACGGCATGGCGGACTGCTTGAACTTGATGCCTGGCGGGGGCAATGCGAGATTGACGAGCCTATTTTGGGAGGAAGTTTTGATTAGTATGAGGGTTTAGCTCTCGATGCAGAGTAACATGGAGGGGCATTCGTACTTGCAGAGAGCCACACCATCCTTGAGGCTCTCGAGGAGGTCCCCGGGTGCGAGCCTCTCGCCGAGCGTAGATTCAATCCATGACTTGACTTCATTGGCGGCAGCTGGTGTGTATCTGTCGAGGCGCAATTTGCGCAGGTCCTTGTCCAACGACGATACAGATGCCATTTCGTGGGCTGCACTGATTCCCTTTTTTCGCTTCTTGTCTGGGCTTGCGTTGGAAGTGTCGTTGAAAGTGTGTGGTCGTAGAATTGATCGATAGATGGCGCGTCTCGCAGAAGATTCGTCGGGTTTCGACAGGCAAAAAAAAAAAAAAGGACAATGTTGGACGTCGAAGGCGGGGGCCTCAGGGAGGATCGGAATGTGAGGGAGAGCAATTGCCGTCACTGATGATGCGACAGGCTGACGGCTTGTTGGGTATCAATAGTGTCGATAGGGCGAATGATGCCAGTGATGAATGTGTGGCGCGATGAGACTGCCGGCGTCGTGGCAAGCCTTGGCGAGATCAACGGACCTCGTAGGATGGGGTTGTGGGTGGGAGATTTGATGTTTATGCCCAGGGTTTCTGGAAGGTGAGTGATGAGGCCGCAGCGAAGAAACCTGGACCATGACGAGAGGACAGCCGGCTGGGCCGCGTTTCCTGTGAGGTCTGTACTAACAAGGCAGGTACCTGAACAAGGTACCTCGAGTGGTGGGCAGTGACGTGTGCGGGGTGGCGGCGGCTGGCTGGTGGCTAGTGGCTGGTGTCGCAAGGCTGGTGGCGGTGCGATTCGCTCTGCCGCGAGCTTGACCTCATCACTTGTCAAGCCATCCTCTCTGCCGCAACCTCGACTCAGCTCGACAATTCCCTTGACCAGAAAAAAAAAATTAGGTCCGTCATGTCTTCATTAGTCCAGACATGGTACAGGTGGAAGATGCTGCGTCTCCCGTGGCGCAAGCAATTCCTCATCGGTACGTTTCCATGCTCCGTCCACATGCTGCGTCCCACACCCACCTGCCAACGCCCCCAACCAAAGTTTGTCTCCTGACCCCGTCCAGGCCGCGACCTCAAGGGCAACACCTTTTGGGAGTTTCGCGAACAACGCGGCGACGGCCCCGGCCGCTTCCGCCGCATCGTCAAGCCCCCGCGCTCGACCCACTACTCCGAAGTCAACGTCTCGCCCCTCTGGCACCAGTGGCTGCGCTACACCCGCGAGCACCCGCCGTCCATCGAGGAGCAGTCCAACGACGAGTTCCGCCAGGAGAGGATGAAGACGCTCGCCGCCCAGGCCGACGCGCGCTGGGAGGCGAAGCCCAGGGTCATGGACGCTCCCGGCCGCGACATGGGCCAGCCCGTGCCGGCGCTCGACACGGCCAAGACGCAGCCGATTGCGCCCGAGCGCGTCGCGGTCAATGACGCGAGGGAGGATGCCGCGAGGGCGCCGACGGGAACAACGCAGGCTGCTGCGGCGGCGGCACCGGAGGAGAAGAAGCCCGAGCAGGACCCTTGGAAGAAGGCGAGAGGAGCCGGAGAAGGGTGGCAGCCAGAGGCGTGGACGCCAGGGTCTACGCGGAAGAGGTGAATTCTGCCGACATCATCATCAACACGATTGTACCACAACACATGTGTACAAACCGCACAAGTGTATAACATGTACAACACGTACAACATGTACAACATCTTAGAGAAGCATATCCCGCTCTTCATACCCGCCTTTTTGTCCAGAAAGGCCCTTTGAGCGTAAACATAATGAACATGGGGACTTGAACGCCCAGAACGCCCCCGCCATGCAATCCTCCCTTCCGCCAGCTTCTTTTCACCTTGGCTCTCAATCCCTCTTGGCCTCGGGCTCCCTCTTGACGTCATCGTCCAGCGCAGTGCGCAGCCTGTCCTCCTGCCGCCTCCAGTGGCTCCCTTCCTCGTAGTCCTTGCTGATCTTGAGCGCGTTGCGCAGCCTCTCGCTCTCCTTGATCTTGGCATCCGCCATCTCGTGCACCTGGTGGCTCTTGAACCCCTTGCGGATCGGCCCGCCGCCGCCACCGCCGCGGCCATTCTTCTTGCTCTCCATCTCGGCGAGCAGTTTCTGCCTCAGCGCGTCGCATCGCTTGTCAATCTCTTCTTCGTCGACCCTGTTGTCTCTGCTGTCAGCGGGCCCATCTCAACAACAAGTCGCCGTGAGGCCATTTGGGGGCCTACTCTTCTTCCTCGAGCTGATCGCGCAGGTCGAACACTTTGACCTCGACCTCGCGCTTGCGGTCGTGCTCGAGAATCTCCTTGTCGGGCTGGCGCTGCCGGTGGCGGAGCGAGTCGAGGTCCTTGGGGTAGGGCGCCGCGTTGTCGCGCGGGCGCACGTGCGCGAGGTTGCGCTGGACGTAGCCGGAGGTGCCGCTGCCTCGGGGCGTCGAGAGGCCCACGTTGTCGGACATGATGCGTGATGGGCTGTGCTTTGAGCGGTCGTGGTCCGTAGAATGGAGAAACGGCGACGTTGGCCGTCATGGGTGGTTGAGGACCGACAATGCAGACCGATAAGATAACGGATGCGTACGGTAGGCGGTCAGCGTGTTTGCCAGGGGGGCGAACGTGGGCGGCCGCGGCAGAAAAGTGACGGGTGGCGGGGCATCTGCAGATGCACCAGTGACTCTGAGATTCCTCGACATCTTTCTTGTGAGTCAGTGAAGGATCAATTGCTGACGACTTGCCCTGATTAAAAGTCGAGGTTCTCCGGAGAGAGAATTGAGGGTCCAGAGCATTTTAGTCTCCTATCTGAATTTTTTTTATTCTATTTTTGCTTTTTGACTTCTTGAGATACCCCTACCATGCCGTCTCTCGAAGCAGTCGCCGCGGGGCTCTCGGAGTCGCATGCAAACCCCAATGCGACAGCATCCGATGTCCCAGAAATCGCCTTTCCGCCCCTGACGAGGGATCACATCCTGAACTGCTCTTATGATAGCTGGTTCCCCAGATACCGGACATCTGCTCTCAAGTCACGGATCATCAAGCTCACCCCCGACTTTGTCAAGTACATTGGCGAAGACGGCATTATCCTCGCCGACGACGATGAGACGCAGCAAGACGACAGGCCAGACGAAGAAGAATGGGCTTCGAGCGGTGCTTCCACCCGCCAAGCACCAGACTCCGACTCCGACTCCGACGACGATGAGCCAGAGGCCGACACGCGCCCACCAAACGAACGCTTCCCCGAGATCCACCAAGAGATCAAGGACAAGATCCGCGAACTCGGCGGCGCCGTCGTGCCCAAGCTGAACTGGTCATCCCCCAAAGACGCCGCCTGGATCTCACCACACCAAAACACCCTCAAGTCGACGTCACCCAACGACATTTACCTCCTCCTCAAGAGCTCGAGCTTCGTCAGCCACGACCTCGAGCACGCCTTTGACGACACGGTCGACACATCCCCCTCGACCTCGTCCCAGTCGCGTCCCTTCCAGCCCGTCCTCGTCCTGCGCCCCTTCTTCAGCCCGCACCCGGCCCTCGAGTTCCGCTGCTTCGTCAAGCACCGCATCCTCATCGGCCTCTGCTCGCGCGACCAGAACCACTACCCCTTTCTCGAGGCGCTGCGGCCCGCCCTCGTCAGCAAGGTGCGCAGCTTCTTCGACGACAAGCTCCAGCTCACCTTCCCCGACGGCTGCTTCGTCTTTGACGTCTACGTGCCCGAGGACAGCGACGCGCGCGACGGCCTCGGCCGCGTGCGCCTCATCGACGTCAACCCCTGGGCCGCCCGCACCGACAGCCTGCTGTTCGACTGGGGCGAGCTGCTGACGTTTGACGTGCCGCGGCCCATTCTCGGCTCCGTCGTCAGCCCGCACGAGTTTCGCGAGGACGTGGGCGCCGGCGCCGACGACGAGGACGCCACGACAGAGGACGAGGACGAGGCCGACGAGCTCGTGCCGGAGCTGCGGCTCATGGAGCGGGATAACCCATCGTCGGCCAACTTTAGCTCGGCGCAGTACTCGGCGCACAAGCTGCCGAAGGAGGTTGTCGACGCGAGCACGGCCGGCGAGGGGGGCCTGCGGGAGTTTATGCAGCGGTGGAGGGACATGACGGCGTCGGAAGGAGGGGGCGACGTGTGGGAGTCTCCGCAGCAGTAGAGCCTGCAGGTTCAATGACGCACATGATCGAAAAGAGAGGCTCAAGCACGGGATAGGTTCTGCATGAGTAGACGCGAGGTGCACGATCCGTACAATGAAGAGATCACTAATGCTATGTAAGGAACCTCACTAGCCTCGGACCCGAAATCGGCAAACGCATTTGTCTTATCATAGTACACAGGGAAGAACGTTGTTCACGCCCACGACTCCGTCTGGCCTAGTGATAGTGACATCCAGTATCGCGCGGCGCTGGGCAACCGGCGGGACTATAGACCAGACGGATGGGAAGGGTTCCTCAGGCTGAAGCGTTGCTCTGAAACAATTTATCAGGGCCAGGATTACCTTTCTAGCTGACTGATATTTGGTGAGTCTCCTTTTGAATGTGTTCATGGTGTTCATACCCAATGATGCCTCCTGAAGCCATATTTTCCTTGTCGGCTCCCGTGATCTGAAACGGAACTATGCTGCTTCCAAATGCAGAGAAAAGCGTGCAGTATTCTCTCGAGACTCTAGACAGCAAGGTTACAGTCGTCTTTGGTACAATGACTGCATAAATGGGTGTTTGTCAAGGCAAATGATCATCCCGATGCCGACTGGAGAGCAGCCAAATCAGTCAAAGATTTGGCACAAATACTGGGATGATAACAGCACCATCAGTGCACGTTCATTCTTCGGGTCGAGTCTGGCGTGCACCGCGCCAATGACAAGCTTGTTGTTGGCCTGTCACTGATGCCGTGTACAACTGTCATGACCATGGCTTCACACAAGTGTCGAGGTCTGCTGCTATATTCGATCAGCTCTGAGACTTCCGCGCGTACACCCGGCTGGCTCATGACAGAGCTTGCCTGTCAATTTTCGAAATGATCACACGTTTCCTCACCATTTTGTTCAGATGAATTTGAAGATAAGGAACGGAGACAGAGGAGAGGAGGTGGCCAACTTGTACATGCCCTCAGACGAAGCGGCACTGCCAACGACGCTAACCGCATTTGGCCACCAGTCGTGGGTGGTGGGAAATCCCCGACGCCTTCGCACACACTGGCGCTCCTCTCCCTCAATTCAAGCCTGTTCACCCACCAGCTGTTATCAGCTGCTCAGCATCGCCAAACATCACGTCTCATCCGTGTCGTCGCGAAAGCATCCCGCCCGACCTAGAGAACCCTTCCATGTCCGGTAGAGGCGGTGCCATCGGACGACCGCGCGGTCGCCCGAACAAGGTCACCAAGCCTCCCATTGCCGGCGGTCGCGGACGAGGCCATCGCCAGTCCTCCGTCACGGCCGACCACATAGACGCCCAGCTTCGTGACGATGATGAGGAAGACCGTCACTCCGTCATTGCCAAAACTGAACACCTCCCAGACCAAGACGAAGACGGCGAGCACGACGACGTCGTAGACGAGGATCACCACGGTCATCCGAACCACCACCACCCAGGCGCTCCTTCCCAGCAGCAGCAGCAACACCAACACGAACACCAACCACACTTTGACCTCTCCTCCGCCGCCCACGGCCTTCTCCCCAACGGCCCAAGCCAAGCCGCCCAACAACAAGCAGAAGCCATACACTCCGCCCTCCAAGGCCTCGTTCCCGGGCCCGGAGCCCATCAGCAGCAGCAGCAGCAACAGCAGCCGCCGCACTCCCAGCATCAGCAACAACAACACCACCAGGCCCCGCCGCCGCCTCCGCAAAATTTCGCCATGGAAGCCCCCATGGACGCCGGCCCACCACGGACCGCCATCGACCTCTCCAAGGAGAGCGGCTATCCGGCCCTCCTCATAGACAGCGCCCTGGCCAAGCGTCTCGCCGACAACACGGGCGTTCGCCTCGCCGTCCAGCGCCGCCAGGACCAGGGCCTCAACCTCAAGCGCCGCAGCAACGTCGAGGCCCTGCTCGCCCACGTCTCGGGCCAGGAGGCGCACAGCCAGTGCAAGAGCTGCCACAAGGGCTACGGCCCCTGGAACGGCTGCATCGTCGTCAGCGGCCAGATGTGCGGCAGCTGCGCCAACTGCTGGTTCAACGCCAGCGGCTCGCGTTGTTCCTTCCACGGTACGTTGCTCCTCCTGTTCTTCTTGTTGCACGTTTTCACATGATGCTTCACTTTTCCAGAGACCACAAGTCTTCCATGCTCCCGCCCCCCAAACCTTCTTCGTTGCTGACCGGGCACGCGGCACAGAAACAAACCTCCCCCAACAGCACCAGCACATTCCCGCCATCCAGCTCCAGCACTCCGTCCCCGTCTTCACAGGCCTCGCCGGCCCTGTGCCTCCAGGCCTGCCCGCGCCGCCGCCGCCGCCGCCCCAGCACCTCCAGCAGCAGCAGCAACAACAACAGCAGCAGCTCGGCCCCAACTTTGCTCCCGGCGGCCTGGACCAGTACGTCCGCAGCATCCTCGACCGGCACGTCCTCGAGGCCCGCGCCGACGACCCCCACGTGCGCTACCAGTTCCGCATCGACGCCGCGGCGCGGCAGCTCGCGCTCGCGACGGCCGAGTACAGCGACTTCCTGCAGGCGCAGCAGGCCCACGAGCAGCAGCAGCAGCAACAGCAGCATGAGCAGGGTCCCGAGGGCGACCACGGGCAGGGCATGCGGGAGGTGGAGGAGGGGGAGTAAGCTTCTCGCGTCTCCTCGCAGACACGAAAAAAAGGGAAGAACGGGCCGGGGAAGAGGGGGACGGTAGACGTTGCGTCTGTGGTAGTTTTTGTTTCACCTGGAAAATTGTTCAATGCATGCCCCCACAGCCAGGGCTGGTGTTCTGCCGGATGTCGACTCGAGCGGTTCATGCATCTCGCCGTGATTTTCTGCGTGTCAGTCCACCAGCGGCCGTGGGACCAGCACGAACGAGGAGCGAAAAGTGTTTATGTATCAGTGAACCTTCAAGTCGTACATCCTACACGTCGTTGCTCTACTAGTGTTCCGTTGCGCCTCCCAGGCTATTTACATCCAGAACTGGCGACCATTTTACGAGGCACGCGTCCAACTCTTATCGAGCATGTTCCCGACGTCGCTAACAACGCGACTCGGGTGACATCAAGTCAGCCGGGCATGTGGCGAGCATATGTCCGCCCGATCGGACCGGTCTTCTTGGGTGTAGATGGCAAGTCACACGAGCGCGGCGTGGATGTTAGGAAATTGGACTTTCATAATTAAACAGAAATATTGAACCACCCTCCGTCCCACCGCGTCACTCCTCTCGGACATGCGTTCAGGGTCATCGATTCCTCCGCTCCCTAGTTCACCATCTGCTATCCATCCATCAATCGCTTAGAATTCCAGCCTGCTTTCTCCACCCTGTTCCTCCCCTTCCTCTCGCCTTGTCGCTCGTTGGGGTCGTTGCCCCTTGTTCTTTTTGATACAGACCACCACACGAATACCGCCTTCGAAATCTTCTGTCAAGATATTCGATGCAAGACACCCCGAAGCCTGACATACTGCCCACGCCAAAGCAATGCAGTGGAGGTAATGGGTTGGGGGCGTGACGGCGAAGGCTGTGGGCGTCTGAGGAGGCTGGTGTGGGCGACAGGAAAAACGCGACATGGCGTACGTGAAAAAATAAAAAGGGAATCCTAGAAAACCGTCGGGTTGCCGTGTGCGTCGTCGGGAGCGGGTTGAATTCATGAGCCAACTCCCGCGACAATGTCTAGCCGGAGCCATGCCATTACGAAGTAAAGGGTATTTGCTGAGAAGTAAAAAAAAACATTGCACTCAAATCAGGCCGCAAAGACGGAGGTTCTCCTGGATGATGATATCTGCGCGGATAGAGTTAGCTTCTGTAGTGTTGCATCAAGCCCAAGCTGGCTGGGACTCACCATTGACGGCCGCCATGACGAAGCGGATTTGCGTCGTGTCCGTCGCGCAGGTGAAGTGCGTGTAGATCTGCTTGGTCTCATGCTGGTTCAGGCTGACGAAACGGTTGAGAATGTAGTCGCACGCCGCGGCGTAGTCGTCGCCACCCTCGTAGTCGGGGAAATAGTTCTTCATGGGGCTGACGGGCAACTTCTCCTTGAAACGATCGATCTTGTTCAGGAAGAGGATGATAGACGTCTTGATGAACCACCTTGAGTTGCAAATCGAGTCAAACAGCGTCAACGCCTCTTGCATACGGTTGACCGTCTCATCTTCGAAAAGCAGCTGGTCGTATTCGGAAATGGCGACGAGGAAGAGGATTGTGGTGACGTTCTCGAAGCAGTGAATCCACTTCTTTCGCTCTGATCGCTGGCCACCGACATCGAACATCCTGTAGGTCAGATCGCCAATGATGAACGTGGTCTCCGTAATACCAGTCGTCTTGACACGCGATCGCAGGACATCTTGGTCGTTGGGCATGTAATCAGGGGCGGCGATCCGGGCAATGTTATCGAAGTAGCTGGCGTCTGTTAGCAACGGATGCACTTTCGAGCCGTGCGCAGATAACTCACTATCTCGCCGAATCGTTGAGCTGGTACTCCCTGGAGCGCTTGAAGCACTCCTGGACACCGCGGTCCTTCCACAGCGCCTCGATGGCGCTGCCGACCTCGGGGGGCAGGACATCGCCCTCAATCTGAGCCGGCTGCATGAAGATGGTCTGGACGTGGTACTCCATGCGCTGGTCCTCAAGCGGAAGCTCGAGCGACTCCATGGCCTCGAGGATGACACGCATCGACTGGACCGTGTTGCTGAAGATGATTTCCTTGAACGACTCGCGCTCGTCGCGCGAGTAGCCTCCCTCATGGATGAGCTTCATCTGCTTGAGGATCGTGGACTTTCCAGATTCACCAGCACCTGTAGACGCGTTAGTTTGAATGCCGAGAGATGACAGCCATCGCGTTGCTGAACATACCTAGAAGAAGCATCTTGATCTCGTTGCGCTGCATCATCTTATCCCTCTTGAGTTGGTTCTCAATCTCCTCGTTCCGGGCCTTGCCCTCCTTCTCCTCCGTACTCATTCCACAACCCATGGTGCCGGAGTTTCCTGGTGCTGACTATGTGGTGTATTATAATGGGACAGTTCGAAGGTTGGTGTGACTGCTGATTGGCGAGACTTGGGTACAAATGTTGACCTGCTGATGAAGAATGTTTGATTAGCCCACGCTTCTTCGCGAGCAAAATAGATTGCTATGCCAAGGCGCGCCTCGTGATGTGTCGTGCACCTTCGGCCCGTGTTGTTCATCGACCAGTGTATGACTTCCCATCCGACGTGGCGTGTTGGCCCGAGAGTCGTGACGAGTTCGGTAGATCATGAGGGTAGGCGGGTGTCGAGGGTCGTGTCGAGTTCGAGGTTGGTGGCTCGGGAGGCCAGACGAGGAGACGGCCAAGGAGACAGCCGCCGGGAAATGGATCACGACAAGAATTGCACGGGAACAGCGCGGCACAGGGCAGAACTCACCAATCCTACAGTCGTTGTGCACCAGTCAGTTGACGATGGCAATGGGAGTGAAGCAAAAAAGGAACGAGAGACGGCAACAAAACCGATCGTCGGCGTGGTGAGAGATGGATGGTTGCGACGGGTCTTCGAGATTGGGGGAGAAGGGGGAAAAGAGGAAGGGGCTTTGGTTTGGTTTGGCTCGGGAGGTGCGTTTAATGCGGGTGGAGAGGGACAAGGTCTGGCGGCCAGGGGGGGGGGGGAGGGACATGGACGGGGATGGGATGAGATGGGATGGGCCTGGGAGACGAGAGAAGGCCGTGGCCGGGGGTGTGTGGGTGACAATAAGCCAGACGCCAGTGCGGTTTCGGGTGGTACGGGGCTGCAGGTACACAGTATGGGAGCGGATCTGTGGGCATCGTTCGAATGCCAGAGTAGGGGACAGACTCAAGGGACCATCAGCGACAAGGGCGCCCCGACCACTCCACTACATGCTGGAAGGCATCAGCAAGGCATCAGGTGTGGGTGGCCCACAGAGCACCCAGTGGTTGCTGGGAGTAACAGTGCGAAGATGCTAAACAAGTGACACTGGACCTGTCGCTCCCCCGGCGGGGCGCCCACCCCGAATGCACTGGTGTCGCAGGTGGGGACACTGCGCCGTCCAGTCACAGGGCGCAGACGGGCTAGGTCGACGATGTCTTTGAAGTGAGGAAGGAACTACCCAAGCTACCTCTTGCTTGCCTCGCCTCGCCTCGCCGCCCCGGTCGTCCCTGCCCGCCGCCCTGACTAATGTAAAATTTCCTCGCGCCATCCAGATCACGGACCCCAGCCATCGTCGTCCGTGGTCTGTGGGTGGTGGTTTTGTGATGGAGTCCTGAGTACCTTACCATGTACACTCCTGATGGATCTTCGCCCAAAAATGCTCCAGGTGAGAACCCGCGACCTCGGAACGGCAATCACCTCTTCGCTGACGCTGACTGAATCTCTGGGTGCAGTGTGCGGACAGATACCTGCCGGCATATGTACAGGACAAAGTCCCAGGTCCTGCAAGGGGATGCACCAAGGCACCCAGCGGGTATCCCCTGCAATGACCTGCAGAAGTACCTCTTCCAGCCATCGCCGACACCAGTGACGGACGTCAGCCATCTTGGGAACAAGTGTACGGGCTCGTCAGGTGCCCATTTGACGAGTAGCTCTGTGTAAGGCCTGGCGCCAGGCGACGTATTAATCTACGGTGCGCGTCGGCGGCTTCTGGTGGTGTCGTGGGGGGCCTCGGCAACCGCCAGCAACAGCGTAGTAGCAGAAGCAGAACCATCGCCCCAGTGGACGGGCGCCGTCCGGTACCTTGTCGAGCTTGCTTTTAGAGCACGCCAGTCAATCCAGGCACTCACATGCGCTACCGAGCGCGGCTTCGCCGGCGCCATCTTCCAACCCCTCTTGCGCAGCTTGCAGCTTGCCACCCGCTGGAGCTGAAGCCTGCACGGCCGTGATTGACAAAAATACTGGATCAACGCGCGGGTGAGCTGGGGGCGTGTCCCGTTAATAACCTCGTCCGCTCGCGCAACCATCCAGGCAACACATCTCCTGCGGATCAGCGGCCTCTCATTTAATCTGTAAGGGGGGCTGATCGCTGATGACGGACAGCCAGCTTTATAGCCACGCTGCGGTGTATCCGCCAAAGAAGGCATTGAGGACCTGGCCTGGTTCTGAATACCTGGGTATGCTGCGGATGCCCGTTGGGCATCACAATCCCTTTCTTCCACTGGTTGCATGCTGTTGACATGCGGTTGCTTGCTTGACTCGTCGCCTCGATAACCGGTTCCGTTTGCCCTTGTCACTTTTCTTTGTCTGGTCACTGTGCAGCTGCAGTATGCCGCTGGACTGGACTATAATGTTGCCAGTCTGCATCAGCTCTCGTTGAAAAGCATCAATATGTAGGGCGATGTCTCTCAGCGGCTCGAAGGTGCCGGGCCATTTGGAATAGACGGACAGCGTGCCGACAAAACAAGGGCGTGCCCATGGAACGACAAAGAATCGTTCTTCTGGAAAAGCATCAACCGACAGTCTGGAAAGACGCTTCTGCACCTTCAACTGCCAGAACTTGCTTTTCTGGGAATCGATATATGACCGAGTCCGCACGGCTTACCAAGGGCGCATAAGCTGGGCTTTTCGTCTGTAGGAACCAGGGCCAGACCAAACATGAGAGACAGCCTTCAATGTCTGTCTTGCTGTCCGCGAGATGATTGGGCGCCACGGAGCCTCTCTCCCTGCATTCGGAGCCTGCTGGATGCTGTATGGTGTCAAAAGGGGGCCTAAGGCCTGCCAAGACCCACGATGCACCGACATCAACTTGGTCAAACATTTGGCATCAAAGGCGACAAGCAAGTCGGTTACAGAAGCCGGCGTTGAGTAACGGGAGCTATGAAGAGGTTTCTCCAGGTCTCAAGCCTTGTGATCATGGCGCCGGGCCGGCGGCGCCACACTTGTACAGTTTTGACTGTCTGAGGGTGGCCAACCTCTGGTTGCCCGTCAATCGAATGATCGAAGCAGTGCTGCGTCGCTTGTGTCTGGGGTTTCTACTCTACAGCAGCAACTGAATAAGCGTGCTGGCGATCGTGTGGCCGGGAACCCGAGCTTCTGTCGCCGCTCAACAGCAAGCAGCACTAGGACTGATCATCCCGTCGTTTCCACTGATGGCTTTCAAGAACAAGAACAAGAACAGCCACCAGCCGCCCCTACGTTGAAACGACTACCAACAATGCCTCATGCTTGCGTGGTTTGGATACCTTACGGGTTCTGTGTGACGACCTGGCCTGGCGTTTCAGAATGAACAGTTGAATTCACACTTTGGCTCACCTCTTATCCCGGGGTGGGAAAAACTGCGTTCTGCCGACACCGAACACTTCGTGAAAGAAGTGTCATGGTTGCTCCTGAGAGCGAGGGCAGAATTGATGGGCATTGTCAGTGCCCTATGATACACTTAGAGCCCGTCGAGCGAGTTTGTGAGCGGCTTGGCGGCCATGGCGGGCGCATGCTCCCCCAGATCTCCAAAAGACGCCCCTGTCGTTACAACGTCCATTGTCAGAGACATGCAACAACCTAGGCATCCCGGAACGGCACAAATCTCTTCACCCTCAATCGTTTGGCATCATCTCTGCTGGGCAAGCAGTTCATGTAATGCAGCTAACAGAGGGCAACGGTTTGGTCTACAAAGCGATCCAGCGCACGTCCTCACATTCCAGAAGCAGCGAGTCAGGTGTACCCTCTGAAGCCAAATTTCGTCTTGGAAATAAGGGCAATTTCGCTCGCATCTCTGCCCTCTGCCGGGCTTGGGCCGGAGACTATTGCCAGAAAACCAAGGAACTAGCAGGCTCCCCCCCCTGGCGCAGTGCTGGCTGCAGTCACAGTACTTCGCGCAGGAGGCAATTCCGAGGCCAGGGGAGCCACATGGCCATTCCCACATTTCGCCCCTTCACGATCCACGGCGAGATGAGCTGCCCCTGGATTCTGGTGTGCTTGTTACCGCAAGGGGAGAGCATGTGTGGAGTACAAGATCGTTCCGCGCCCGCATTACGAGCAAGCCTCTATTCCTAGTCCATCGAACGATGATTGCCTGCTTTGAGGGCATGAGAGGCGTCCTACCGCGGGCTGGCGGTTCGTCTCTTTAATTATTGATTCCCGTCCGTCGAGTGTCGTCAGCACCTTCCGGCGGGGTTGTGATAAAGCCTTCATTCGAAACGGAAATGGGCGGATTGCCTCTGCCATGGCCACCCTGCATTGCATCCTTACATCTATATCATGACTAGTATTCTTCGCCGCCCGCCGCCCGAAACGTCACATCTGATGTGTTCTTGGGACGAGAGCCAGAAAAAGACCAAGGACGGGTGGACAAGCGTTTCATTTGCCAGCAGTCAGTTGGCTCGCGCACGGTATTGGTTGCATCGGTCTTCCCCGTCGCTCCTGTTCCGAAGGATTTCCGGGGGTTCTAGAAGCAATGGAGAGCGACAGCGTGCTTGGCCACCTGAGTTTCATGTTTGCTCCAACGCGGGCGATTCGTCTATTGAGTCAAGAAAGCCGTTGCAGATCCTTTTCTGCAGTAGGCACACACCCAGTCGCACACACAGCCCCTGACCGTCCCATGATCAGCGTGGTCGATTCAATGGTACTGTCAGCCCCCGTATTGTCTGTCTCGCTGGTGGATGAACGCAGGCGAATCGGCGTCGCTGGGCTGACCCAGGGTTGCTGGCCTTCACTTCATCAGCCGAGGGCCGTTTTGGGGCATGGGGTGACATTAAGCCAGCGACAAGAGGCATTGGCGGGGCTGTTCATGAGTCGGTTTGGGCGAGTCTTACAACAGTTTGTTCAGCTCGACCAGCATTGAGACCACGAAGAATCATCACCTGCTCAGCCGAATAGCAATGGGAACCAAGTCGAAAAGGCGGTGGGCGAGGTCTTCAGTGAGATGACCATTGGCTGGTCGACCTACCGGCCGGTGATCAGGGGCACTGCCGAAAGTCATTAACCACTTTTGGTAGAGGTACTGTGCCTTGGAAGGCCGCGTTCAGCCACAGCTTTACGAGCTTGCGACGACTCTCAGATTACCTAGGTAGATTCAAATCGCTGTCTGGCAGCAGGAACCTTCGGCGTCGACCATTGAGACCCCTCAATTGGCAACATCCGATTGAAGCATTCGGTCTACTTGCTCCAGCCAACATGTCTATCCCCATGAACCGTCTCGGCGGCCGCGGTACGCGTCAAAGCCCAACACCCTTCTGCTTGGCAAGATGATGTCACCATCACAACATACCATTTCTCAATACCAACGAACGCGACGCTAACTCGACCACGCTTCCTCTTCTAGCCTTCGCCCACACGGACAACGACGATGACGAGACGGAGCGCGAGTACGACCGCCTCCGCGATCTGGCCCGGGCCGAGGCCGAGAAGCGGGGGTCTTGCTTCGATCGCTCCAAGGAGGCCTACCGCAACGGCGACGGCGCCGCCGCCAAGGAGCTCTCCAACCAGGGCAAGCACCACGACGCCCAGGTAGACGCTTACAACCAGCAGGCGTCCGACTTTATCTTCCGCGCCAACAATGCCCCTGGTCGCATCGACGAGGACGAGATTGACCTTCACGGCCAGTTCGTCGAGGAGGCCGAGCGTATCCTCGAGATGCGCATGCGCGCCGACCGCGACCGTGGCCAGTCGCACGTTTATGCCATTGTCGGCAAGGGTCACCACAGCGAGCGCGGCATCCAGAAGCTCAAGCCCGCTGTCGAGAAGCTCTGTCGCGAGATGGGGCTCAACTATGCGACGGATGAGCATAACACGGGTCGTATCCTGATCAACCTCCAGGGCGGCGAGGCGGTCCTCCCGCCGCAAGGTGGCAAGCACCATGGCCAGCAGCAGCAAGGTCATCACCAGCAGCAGCAGCAGCATGGTGGCTACTCGGGCCACGGCCAGCAGCAGCACGGAGGACAGCAGCAGCAGCAGCACCACCAGCAAGGTTACAACCAAGGACAGCAGCAGCACCAGGGCCAGCAGCAGGCCCAGCAGCAGCAGGACGAGGGTGCGGATCTTCTTGTCAAGCTTATGCGCAAGATGGAGAAGCACTGCTGTATGATTATGTAAATATGGGCGGACTTGAGCGCTGGGTAGTAAGACTGGCTTTTTGGATGGAACGTTTGGTTGGGAGACGTGTGACCCTATTCCAGTAGGGCTTGATACCATTGGGGAGGAGGACTGAATTGATTCTGGAGATACGGTTTGAGTTGCGAGTTAATCATGAGAGGCATGTTGCAAATTTGGTTAAGCTTGTGCCGGCCAGGGCTCTCTGGAAGCTACCTCTAGTAGTGGCCGCATCTCAAACCACGCGCCAGACTTTTTATAACCAGCATGCGCCTCTACATGATAGCGTGTCCTCAGCGGAATCCATCTCGGACGAGACGTTCTGAAAAGGCGATGCCTTGGGCCAACCAGTCATGAGGTTGTTCCCCAGTCACCTGGTGGCTTATCGCCCAATCTTATCCTTATCGCTACTTTTCCCGAATGAGCTAAGTGCGCTCCAATTGGCCATTCCAACCTCCAAGGACCCTCCTGACAAGCCGCGATAGCAACCTCGCAGCCAGACAGCTTTACATCCCAAAGAAATTTCATCATCGCGACAATCCATCTTCCCTACCACGACCATCACGAAACTCCAATCACCCACCCGAAAGTCCCCCAACCACACACACACACATCACAATGGAAGGGTACGCCTCAGCCTCCGCCGCACTACCCGCCTCCCAGCGCCCCTGTCGGACTACCGAATCGCTAACGAACCTCCTTCCCATAGCTTGACAAGGACCGAGGAGGCCATGCTCCAGCAGCGTCTCCAGAAGCGCCAGGTCAAGGAGTTCATGAACGTAAGCAACCCCGCCAGCAACCCACACTGCATGAGGAGGAGACATAGACGCCGTATGCCAACTTCACGAAACCTCGGCCGATTCTCCCGATCCGCCGCCGCGGCCCCTTTGGGGGGAAAAACGAAATCGAAGGAAAGGAAAAGCTGACCGCGAGCGAAACGTCACAGATCTTCGGCAACGTCGTTGACCACTGCTTCAACGCCTGCATCGACGACTTCACGTCCAAGACGCTTTCGTCGCGCGAGAACGGCTGCATCACCCGCTGCGTCCAGAAGCAGATGTTCTCTCAGCAGCGTCTCAGCGAGCGCTTCCAGGAGCACAACGCCGAGATGACGGCCAAGATGCAGCAGCAATAGACTCCCTGCACGCATGCTTGCACCGCGTGAGGCCTCACTCAGAGAGGGAGGGAGAGAGGGACACGCATGGTCTCAGAGCAAAACAATCACACACACCTGTATAACAACCATTATTGTATGCCCCCGTTCGTGGGATGGGTATGGGGAGCCCCTGCTTGGATCGGGCCGGTCGAAGAAGGGAAAGCGGGTTCACTCGAACGTGTACATCACAAAGAGGGTGGGAAAGGGGCGGCGCGGGCATAGACAGCAGGCGGTGGATAATGAAACCCCCATTGCCGCGGTTGCTTTCGAAATAACATATCAAAATCTCACTCCATCATTCTACCTTTTTTGACAGTGCACACTGACTCTGGCTCACTTCATTAGGGTCATCGATGTTGAAAGGCCAATCTGAGGTATCATGGCTACCGTACTAAAATTTCGTACTATCTAATGTCACATGGCCCGCAACGACGTTTTGTCTCGCGACTGCCAGTCCCCTCCGCAAAGAGTACATACATCCAACGCCCATAACCCCATTTTCGTCTCCCCAAGATGCTTCCTTCCATCCTGAGAGAGTGGCGGCCTGATATCAAAAGTTGCCATAGACATAACTACTCCAAATCCTCCATGAGCACGTCTCGAACGGCCTCCATCTGCGCGACGACCTTGGCCTCGAGCACATTGTCCGGTTTCCTCTCATCCCCGGCAGCGTCGATAGCTGCGCCTCTCCATTCGACCTCGCGCTGACCCAGGGGCAGCAGCCGCTCCTTAAGAAGTTTGCGTGTTGAGAGCCAGAAGTCGATGTTTTCTAGAAGTGATGCTGCGTCCCAATCAACTGCAGGAATGTCGCGGTTGTTGTTCACGCGGAGAGCGCCGATGACCTTGGTCAATAGAGCTAGCGAGTGAACCTCGGAAACAGCAAGGAGCGTGACGTAGTGCGGTGCATCGCGCGAGGCCGTACGACTAGCGCCAGGCGCTTCAAACCTCTCCACGCTGGATTTGAGAAGGTGGGGGAACTGGTTCAGAACATAGGCGACCTCGGGCGCCACTGTCCCGCCGAGAGCAGTGAGGAGGTTGAGGAGGAGAGGTAGGACACCCTTCGCCCAAATGCTGTAACACCTCTGAGCGCCGACAACGTCGGAAAATGGCGAGATAATGCCTTTACGCATGTAATTTGTAATGTTAGCCGAAGTGAGGTGGCTCAGCAAGCCATCGGCCGCCATCTGTTCCGCGAGAGTGGGCAGTGTAGAAAGCTCCAAAAGGAAGAGCAGACTCAGCTCTCCGTAAATCGGGTCGCTGTTGGTCGAGAGTTTGTCTGACCAAGAAAACAGAGATGTCGCTGCGTGCATGGCGTCGTATGACGCCATGATGTTAAGGATTTGAGTCTGGCACTGGTCCATCGCAGGCATACTCAGACAAGCCTGAAGAATCGCGGTTAGGAGGGCAAAATCTTCCGGCGCGACCGCCGCATTCGAGTCGTGCACAAGACTAATCAGTGATCTGAAGCCCTTGGCCACAACGGTATCAAGGAGGTTGAGAAAAGTCTGTGTCAAGGTTGTTGACGAGCCTTTGGGACCAGATGTTGAAGCTTTGAGGCTTTCCTTGTCCGCGGAGCCGTAAAGACGTAGTGTGACATAGACTGTCTTCAGAATGGTCCGGTGGTATTCGATGGACTCGGGTCCGAATGGGTCTTGGACGGCGTTGATCACACTGAACAGGCTGCCCAAGATCTGCTTGATGTCTTGAGATGTAGGAGATGTACCGACGAGCCGACGAAGCAACATCAAGGCCAAGTTGGCTCGATCCTCGACGATGCGCACGAAGATATTCTCGGGACCTTGAGTTGACTGGTTGGCGTTGAGACACTGCTGAGCTACTTGTAGCATTTGCTTCTGGACATTAGGGTTCTCTGGCAATGAACTGCTCAATTCAAGGAGCAAGAACTCCCACGCGTGGAACAGAGACTGGGAGATTATTAGCAATTGGCCAGACTTCGCTCTGGACAGGCCAGACTTACAATTTGGGCATCGACCAGAGACAAGTTGGCGTTCGCGATGCCCATCTCATTCCTGAATCCATCATCTCGTCGACCGTGCCAGCCGGGATCGAAGTCCAGCATCGTGTTTGCACGATCCAGGGCGTAGTAGTACCACTTTCCAAGCTCGCGAGGCTCCAACGCCGTTCGCTTGAGGCTGTCCAGGGACACTCCAGGGTATTTGGACGCAAAATTCTTCGTAAAGTTGTTGTGCAGTGAGTTGTTGTAGCTTGCCACCTCGACACCATCACGGAGAAAATAGTCGAGATCCGCCACAAGGCTTTTCGCCAGCTCCTCAGCACCGCCCATCTGTCGCTGATGGTACAGCTGCATAGCAAAGATCTCAGCGATGTAGGCCGCCATCTTAGCCTCGACCGCTGCCTTCGTGGCATCTGTCCTCGCGGTCGTGCTTGAGGTCTGTAGCTCTCGCACGAAACGGCGAAGGGACTCGAAGTAGGATGAATCCCTCTGCATTGTGAAGATTGTCCACGGCCAGTGATTCTGCGCTGAAGCAACAAAGTCGAGAACCTTCAGCGCCTCCTCCCTCTCCAGGTCGTTGATGGCCTTCAGCTTAGCGAATGCAGTGCTTAGAACAGAGGTGGTCGCTGATTCAGTGGTTTTATCGTCACCCCTGCTCAGCGCGTCGCGAGGTGTTCTGCCTGTGAGCAGGCAGTTTGACATCCACTGCTGTCGGTTCTGTACTATGATAGAAAAGAAGTGCCATGTGGCACAAACTTCAGAAGATTGAAGGAATGGCTTTCCGAGGCCTGACAGTAGTTGTAGGAACGATCTGGACAGGAGCGGACCGAGATATCCAAGCAGAGATGGGGGGTCGTCGTGAGCTTTAGAAGCATTGACAACCAGTGCCCCAAGGAGCGCCATCACGGGTTGCTTGAATTCTTCATCAACAGCGCTCAGTCGAGCAAAAACAGAGGTTGCTTTGAAGAGATACTCTTCAAACGCGGTAGAAGGCCGCTCCAGGAGAGATGCCACACGCAGCAATGAGGTTGCGAACCCGATCGTCGAGACTACCTGCCTCCTGATGGCAGACAGCTTGCCGAGGTATAGAGTGGAATCCGGGATGCGCAATGCAGTGATCCAAGTCCCAAGAAGAGCCTGAAACCTCAACGAGCCATTGGAGCCAGAGAGGAAAGACTCAATGATGTAGTCAGATGCTGGCTGCAAGCAGATGGACAGTGATTCGGGGCTTCTGGGGTCGCCGATGGAATATGTGTCAGTCACAAGCCTCTCCATGATGGGGATCAGATCTTGAATCAGTATTGTCTGATGGATTTCCGATGGGAACCGCCAGGTAGAGGAGCTCTCGAAGACATCAACGGCACTTTGGGCAATAGCAAGGCTGACTCTTGCAAGCACCTTGTCCGCAACTCCGAGCCAGACATTGTTTGAGACTTTCTGGCGGCCGACAATCTTGTTACCAGACTTCCGCTGGATAGCGCTATGCATTACGCTGTCGACAAGGCTTGAGAACAACCTGATAACGGAAAGCAGGAAATCAAAGCGATCGGGTGATAGGTCAAGTTGGCCGACCAATCTAGTCAACTTTCCGGCACGTGAGTCCGAGTTGAGAAGATCGCATCGGGCCATGTAGGACCAGACGCGGGTTGGGCAAAGTGGCAAGGTTGCGTGGAGGAATTGGACACACGAGGTCAAGACAAGGATACCAGGGCCATCGGCAGTCGCTTGGTCGTCTTGTGTATAGACGTCGAGCAGGCTGCAAACGATGGAGATGATATCCTTGTTGCCCGAAAGATGCTTGCTTGTCTCTTCCAAGATTTCAAGACCAGCCTTGAGCACAAGCTCGCCTTTAAGTCCTTTTTTCTTGCTCTTGATTGATTCAGATTGAAGAAGCGTTGAGAGCAGTGCAACAACTTCTGCAACGTCCTCCGTTCGCAAACCCTCCAGCTCACTGTTGAAGGTTTCTGATGCAAGATGCACTTCTAGTTGTTTGCCTAGAAGAGCGAGTGCTGAATGTTGATACTCCATTAGTACAACACGGCCAGTATCGGTGATGAAACGTCCGTAGGTGCCAGCGGGTATTATAAGCGCATCATCCTCGCGGGATCTTCTGCTCCAGGAAGACGATGTGTTGAATAGGGAGATATCGGCCAATAGGCGGAATGTGTTCGTGTTCTCCTCTTCCTGCGCCAACTCGTACTCCTGGAAGTTATCGGGTAAAGAAAAGGTGAGGGAAGGAGTCTTGCGAAGCAGGTTGATAATCGCATCTGCGCTTTCGTCCGTGGCAGATGCACTGGTGAGAGAACGGCAGAGGTTTAGGAATGGCAAGAACTCGTAAGGATAGCGGCTGAATGCTTGGTCGAAGTAGAATTCCAGGGCTCGAGGGTCCTGCAGCGTTTGAGCGGCGATGTCTTGCGCTGGATCCAAATCATGAGATAAATCCCAGTAGCTCTTTCCGGCGGAAAGGACCGAGAGCAAGGCTGTGACGGGATCTGACTGGTAGCCAACCAGAGGGTAAGTGGCTTTCAAAAAGTCGATGAATGTAGTTCGAATGCGGGTGCCCAACGCAGGGGCAAAGCTTCCTTCGTTTGATGCAGAGGCAGCAAAAACCATCTGTGTCACAATATCATAAACCCTGCCCTGGGAAGTGACAGCGATGGCCAGCTGTTCGATTGCTTGCGTGTCATCCTTGAGACCAGAAACAGCAAGGAATCCGTCGAACGGCAAGCCATCGAGAGAGACGATGCTGCCCGCGGACAGTCGGCGTCCGGTGCTGGGTCGAATCAAGGCCTGGGGTTCATTCGAATCGTTAGATTCGAAGACGTCTTGCGACCTCTGGTTCTGGATCGTGTCTCTTTTCTCCGAGCGCTCGGTGTGCGAGATGGTCATGCGGTGGGTGATGACGGTCCAAACAAACATGACAGGACTCTGGCTTTCGCAGCCGGCATCAGCAGCTGTGAGGATGGCATCGTGGATCTTTGACAAGACGTCTGATGAGGCAAGATAAGGGTTGTTCTCATCGGGGTGGAGGTCAATGTCTTGTGACAGGAAAGCCATTGCCCTTGTGGGATTCAAAAGCTTCAATGAGATCACGCAGACTAATGTGTGAATGGGGAGCACAACGGAGGCGATGCTCTCATGAACCTATTTTTCTCGTTAGTGGGACAATCTCTCCATCGCCCAATTCAAGGAAGGCATACCGCAGACAGGCCTTCGAAGAAGACGCAAGACTCCATTAGTGTGAACCATTCAAGGACAAACGAGGGGGCCGCAAAAAGGTCACCATGGCTGTCCAGGGCCTGAAAAACAGTGGCCAAGGCGTGTGCAATTTCGGTCAGCAAGGTTCGTTGCCATTCAACCTCGATCTCGTCGATCAAGATGCTCTTATTGTCAGTCTCTCGTTCAAAGCCGTTGCCAAGGCTCTCGACTGTCCGAGCTATCCACTTGAGGTTGGTTGAAATAAGATTCTCCGCCAGCTTGGTCAGATCCTCGGCGGGTAGGACAGGGTAAGTCGCTTCGATAGCCTCTTCAGTGCCTGTGGTAGCTTTGGGCTGATGGCGCAAAGTCTCACCATGCGTCAAGTCCGCAGCCATGGCCAGAAAACGACGCTCTGAGAGGTAGGTCTGGAAAATGCGTAGGCGCTTTGCTTCCTCCTTGTCAAACGCGGCCCATATGGCGTCGGCATCCATCGTCGCGCCAGATATGGGGACGAGGCTCGATGACTGAGAGTTGCTGACGCCAGCAGCTTCTTGAAGGTTGACGGCATCTTGTGTTGATAGTGGCCCTGCGAGATGAGCGGCAGGTCGAGCCTGAAATTCGAGAACGACGATTCGAAGCGCTGCAATGAGGTTGACATTGCCAGCTTTGCTTAGCCATGTAGCATCCCCCTTTATGGTGCCAATGTCATATTTGCCGTTCGGTGTCGGGGTCACGTTGATGGCAGTCGTCGTTGTCTCGAACTGCTTCTTCGTCGCATCGTTGGATGGGCTGAATGCAGTTGCTGGGTCTCGAAGGAGTGATCGAACATGTTCGTCTTTTAGAAATTTGGACAGGGTTTCTGTGCTTCGACGTTCGCCGGTGGGCTCAGCTAAAGCTTTGGCGACGAGCCTCCAGGAGCTGGTGGCACAGATGTGAGCAATGGCAATCAACAAGGCAGCGCAAACAACAGCAGGGAGCTGCGTGGGAGGCACATACAGAACGCTGGTCTCGCCCTTGAGGCAGTCCTCCAGCGGAGGAAAATAGATCTGATCTGTCAGTGGCGCCATTGCCGCAGTGCTCGAGTGTGTGATGCAACCAAGGCTACATGAGACACCACTGCTGGCGAAAGTTGCGAATCAAGGCAGACGAACGCGGTCCGTCGCGATGCACCTTTGGAGCAGTGGTGTTGAGCTTTGGCGGTACTTTGGTACCTGCCTTACCTACCTACTTCCTGCCCTGTCGTTTTTTTGTAGAAGCTCGGACGTTGCGCGCCTGCAAGCTTGTCAGCCACAGTCGAGAAGCCGGGGCTTTTCCGGATTACCAAGAATTGTGGCTCGGCGGCTCATTCGACTGGCCTGCCCGAATGCGGAGCTCTAGGAAGGCATCTTCCGAGAGATAAACTCAGGGTCCAATGAATGTAATCGCACTGTGGTCCTCGCCTTGGGAGAGCCATGGACCACCGTGCCAAACGGACAAAACACAGTATTGAGGGTTCCATCACACGTATTTCGCCCGCAACTCAAAAGGCTGGTTTGAGTTGACTCACCGAGGCCACGTCAACTCTCAACAACAGAATCCCCAAGGGCCGCGCCAGGAGGTTTCGATTGAATTATATCGCTTTGCAAAAGTGGCTGTCTGACAAGATGCCGTCGCTCGACATCATCGATCACTCTCCCCACCATCCGGACCCCTCGCCACCAATTCCCACGGCGTCAAACCTCATCCTCATCGACAATTATGATTCTTTCACCTGGAACGTTTACCAGTACCTGATTCTCGAGGGCGCCAATGTCACGGTCTACCGGAATGACAAGATTACTCTGGAGGAGCTGGCCAGCAAGAATCCTACGCAACTGATCATTAGTCCCGGTCCCGGCCATCCCTCGACCGACTCTGGTGTCAGTCGCGATGCCATTCGACATTTCGCCGGGAAAATCCCCATTTTTGGCGTCTGCATGGGTCAGCAATGCATATTTGACGTCTATGGTGGCGAGGTCAGCTCGGCTGGAGAATGGTTACATGGCAAGACCTCGCCTCTGACCCACGATGGCAAGGGTGTGTATGCTGGATTACCCCAAGAGCTCCCCGTCACCCGTTATCATTCTTTGGCCGGCACGCAGGTCACTCTTCCTAGCTGCCTCGAGGTGACCTCGTGGGTAGCAAAAAGTGACGGTTCGCCCGGTGTCATTCAGGGTGTCCGTCACCGAGAGTACACCATCGAGGGTGTCCAGTTCCACCCAGAGAGCATCCTGACGGCTGAAGGTCGTACCATGCTGAAGAACTTCCTTCTGCTTCAAGGAGGCACTTGGGCAGAGAACTCTCGTCTGCAAAAGGCTTCTGCCAGCAATGGTGCCGCCAGCACTGACACTCCGGCACAGCCCGCGCCGCCCGCTGCCGGTAAGAAGAACAATATCCTGCAGCAAATCTACGACCGCCGGAGGAAGTCAGTCGCCGCTCAGAAAGAGATCCCTTCGCAGAGACCTGCGGATCTGCAAGCGACGTATGACCTAAACGGAGCGCCGCCGCAAATTCCATTTGTTGCTCGACTTCGTCAGACGCCATTCGATGTGGCTCTCATGGCGGAAATCAAGCGAGCCTCACCCTCGAAGGGAATCTTCGACCTGAGCATCAGCGCCCCAACCCAAGCCCGGAAGTATGCTCTCGCGGGTGCCAGCGTCATCTCTGTTCTCACAGAGCCCGATTGGTTCAGGGGCAGCATCGAAGATCTGCGAGCGGTGAGGCAAGTTCTGGATGGCATGCCCAACCGACCTGCGATTCTTCGGAAAGAATTCATCTTTGAAGACTACCAAATCTTGGAGGCCAGGCTCGCTGGTGCTGATACCGTCTTGCTCATTGTCAAGATGCTGACAGTCGAGGAGCTGGAAAGGCTCTACAAGTATTCCGTCTCGCTAGGGATGGAGCCCCTAGTAGAGGTACAGAACACGGAGGAGATGACAATCGCGTTGAACCTCGGGGCCAAGGCCATCGGTGTCAACAACAGGAATCTTGAAAGCTTCGAGGTTGACATGGGCACGACGAGCCGACTGAGGAGCATGGTGCCTGAGAACACCATCATCTGCGCGCTGAGTGGCATCAACACATATGATGATGTCCTGTTGTGCAAGAAGGATGGCGTGAATGCCGTTCTGGTTGGTGAGGCTATCATGAGGGCTTCAGATACGAGCAAGTTCATCAAACAATTGTGTTCGGGCTCTGACGCTGAGCCGGAGAAGCCCGCGCCAGAGCCGCTCTTCGCAAAGATTTGCGGCACACGGACCCCTGAGGCAGCGGAGGAGGCTGTTAGGTCAGGTGCAGATTTCATCGGCATCTGTTTAGTGACTGGGGCTAAGCGTTGCATTTCTGATGACACTGCCCTAGCCATCTCGCAAGTCGTTCATTCCTCTTCGGCGGCCCGTTTCCTGCCACCTATGGGATCATCGGCAGCAGGCAAGGCCGCGACAGACTTTTTCAGCTCGGCAAAGACGCGGTTGTCTGGTTCAAGAACACTCCTGGCCGGTATCTTTCAGAATCAGCCCCTTGATGAGGTGCTCCACAAGCAAAAGCTCTTCAACCTCGACATCGTGCAGCTTCACGGCGATGAGCCTATCGAGTGGGCGAGCCTCATTCCAGTGCCTGTCATCCGCGCCTTCAAGCCTGGCCAGGTCGGAATCGGCCGCCGTGGCTATCACACAGTTCCTCTTCTCGACTCAGGCGCCGGCTCTGGCAAGCTCCTTGACTTTTCGAGTGTGACTGCCACGCTAGCTCAGGACCCTGAGCTGCGGATCATGTTGGCTGGCGGCCTCAACCCTGACAATGTGGTTGACGCTGTACGGGCCCTGGGAAAGTATGCCAGCCAGGTCATTGGCGTTGATGTGAGCAGTGGCGTCGAACAGGATGGCAAGCAGAGCTTGGAAAAAATCAGAGCGTTCATCAAGGCTGCCAAAAGTTGTCATGTAGTTGCGTAGATATGATAGATTGCACCCAACCCATGTCTAGGAAAACAAGAGCCTGTCGAATTAGTGGCGGTCAACGCATGTGACTAGAATTTCACGGATTACCTAGATGTGGTCCTCTGGAGGCCTTTGCATCATTGTCTGCTGGGAAGTGCTGCCAAGCAAGCGTACGCTCTTCTGCTGTCGTTCCTTCAGGATTAGTCAATACGAACTTTGAACAGAGCCTATTAGCACCTTGTTACTTCGGTCAGGAGCCATGGTTCTGTTTCGTTTCGGACATTTTACTGAAAGCAGGAGCAGGTCTTGAACCCTGGCTCTCACAACCTCTTCCGTGAAGGACTAGGAAGTTCAATCGCAGGGATGGATCAGAATTTCTTCTTGGAGATATAAGTTTCAGCAAAGGTTCTTCACCTACAGCTAGCTCAAACCTCGGGAGAAGCCATCCACTTGCGCGCAAACTCACATTTCATACAATATATCTAGCATTCATCTAAATACGGACAAGGTGAACAGATATTCTCCCAGCAGTTCCTTATGCTGGAATTGTTTCATACAGTTGGTCTTTCTAATTGCGTCGTTTCCTTAAGATTTACTAAGCTATCTAATGCGAGCATCAGGCACTGCAATACCTGCCTGTTGAGGACCTTTCTTACCATTAGCAGCCATGGCGCCTGCGATCTTCAAGAACATGGTGCTGGCAACAGCAGGGCCCCTACCCGGCCAATTCACAGAGGAGAATCTAGCTACGTGGATCAAGCAACGCAAGGGTCAGTTCGTAAAGGACATGGATCAATCTATCACTCATCTACTTTGCACAGATGAGCAATACAAGGCACGAAAGAAGATCAAGAGAAGTGTGTTTAACTCGGCCTCAGCCAGATATTTCCTCTCAAACTATGCCGTCTCGAGGCCAATTTCAAGGCAGACTTTGATGCTGACTTCTGTCACAATAGTTAAAGAGGCCCAGCAAAAAGGCAGTCGTATCCGCGTCGTGCATTACGACTGGTTCGAATTCTCGTGCAACCGTAACAAGAAGCTTCCGGAGAAGGAGTACTACTTTGACAACCTACTTGCAGAGGAGAGAGCTAAGCGCAGAAAGCAACTCGCCAAAGCCAAGTCTCAGCGAAACCTGGCGATCGGTGAGCACTGGATCAATCCAGGTAAGTTATTCACAGAGGGGTTGAGCAACGAAGGCACGGCGGCGAGCGCCAGGTTGACAGATGCATCAGATTTATATCGAGTCTTTGCGGATGTTTGTCCCTTTGAGTATCAGGTTGAGCTCTTCCGCATCTTCACAGACAATTTTGGCACGTGCGAGGAGAAATACGTTCTCTATGTAAGTCCCAATTCACTGCCTAACTGAGCAACGCGACGCGTCTTCGACGGACGGTGTTTCCTTCGATCTCACAATAGTCGCGACGAAAACGCGGGAGATTTTCGACTGACAATACCACTAGCTCTTCCAATCTTTTGCCAAACCCACTCTATACTGGTTTGGTGTCAAGTACTACAAGAAGGACGACGGAAAGAGGTGGATGTTGAAGGCCATCAACCGACCGTCGCCCTGTTCCCGCCCCTTTCACACTGAATTCGACAAGTTCAAAGACTTCTTCAGGCTCAAGACCGGTATTGCCTGGCACGAGCGTATCACCAAGGCAGGCACGACCGAAAGTACCTTTTTCCAGTACACACCACCCGTAAGTCATGACATATCGATTCTTCACCGACATTCATCACATTTTATCAGTGGCTAATAGCAGTGATAGACGGGAGGCAAGCCCGTTGGCAAAGGATTGACCAGAGGAAGAACACATGAAGATTGCCTTGAGTTGAATCGTCAACTACGACGAATGCACAACGATTTATTTGGTGACACGCAGACAAACAGCGAGAAGAACCCGTCAATGATTGAGGGCCCAAAGACTCAAGATCCTGCTCAAGAGTGTGACCAGAATAGCCACCAAAGCGCCAGCGACGCAACGGATGTGGGAACCATGAATCAAGACACGGCCGAACAAGAGTTGCTTGAGCTGCTCAAAGACAAAGGCATCGAAGACGCCCTGGACCGAACTCTTTATTCTGTGGCTCAACACCATCAGAGCACATACAGCGGTTACCATAATGAAGCCCGTTCGCCAGACAAGACGAAGCTTGAGATACCTCAACCCAGAGATGCTCCTCTATTCAAGCCCGATCAACTCTTGTCTGACAAAAACTCAGCCACTCATAGCTCCTTCAGTACGGTTGAGAGTTTCAGGAGCCCCAGTGTGCCCACTTTCGACGAGGCTGTTATCGGGACGGACGCTGCCCAGGCACAATTGATCCAAGAGTCTATCGACCAGGCCGCCAAAGATGCCAACGGTGAAGAAGGCCAGTCAGTTTCTGAAAGAAGTCAAAAAGATGGCGGAGTCGACCTTGACGATTATCCCTCTGGCAGACAACAGGCTGCCTCTGACAAGAGCAAATCAATTGATGTGCTGCTCAAGGCTGCCAATGCTAGCCAAGCGGTTCGGGATATCTTGAGCAAGACCGAGTTTGCTCGTGTCATGGGCGAACTTGATGACTTGCCCATCGAACAGGTCAAGGCTCGTGACTTCTCTCAGGACCGGGAGCCGGTGAAAAGCCACACGATCGTTGAGCCAGACTATCTCGAGATTCCTAGCGATGACGTTGAGGAGAACCCTCTGAGCCGAGTGAAGTTGCAGCCCTGCGACAGAGCCAGAATCAGAGAAGCTTTCGAGCACATGACCTGGTCGCAGAAGCGCAAGAGAGACACCGGCAAGGACATGGCTGCCTTTCGCACTCCTGAGAGTGCTGGCACCTTCATGGGCGCAAGCGAGGTCAGGGTGGTCACCAAGCGGGTCAAGAAGGCCGCGAAACACAAGTCTGAGGCTCGCCATATCACGAAGGCGATGCGAGAAACCGCAGGTGCTGAGATTATGCAGGAGGGCACCTTACGGCCTCTGAGTGAAGAACAAGTCGCCCATATCTTCAGCCAGCCCATCCCACAGCCTGGAGGCAAAATCCCCAGCAGCAGGACTATCAGCATGGAATTGAGCCTGGATGACGTGTCAGGTATGGTTGATGAGATGTTTGGCGTCAGCAAGTTCGACGACGGTAGCGACCTCATGACTGAAATGCACGGCGAGCGCCCTTGGCCTGCTGGCCATAACCCTGCCAGCCCCGAGGATGACCCTGCCCACACGAACGAACCCGTCGAGGACTTCGACACTCGAGCCCCGAGCTTCAAGGATATGTCCGCCAAAACTGCGGCTCGTGGCAGCAGCGGTATCGAAGTGCACTGCTTCATGGACCAAGAGACCGGCGAACACCGCAGTGGTACCAGCATGGCTCTTTCGAACAATGAGTCTTCGGCAGATGACGACTACGTGCTCTCCCAAGGACTGAACACTGCCATGCAGACAGACATATCTCCTGCCGACGAAGCCAGCAACTTGATTCAGTATCGACAGAGCGCGCCCCGGACTGAAGCGTGCTTTGCACCATTCGCTGAAGAGGAGTTGATGTTTCAATCATCAGATCTGCACCCCGACGTCTCGGCACACTTCAAGCCGAAGACGAACTGAATTTGTGCTACGAGAGGTACGATTTGACTTCGCCTGCAAATATCGAGGCAAGCGCTGCCACGATTTGCATGTTTCGCTCGGTAGCCGTTGCATATAATTCAGGTTGCTTCGCATGAGTGCGTCTAGCAACGCTACCGATGGGTCACGAGATAACCAGGGGGGGAATGGTTGCTCTTATGGATAGCAAGGCATGGCATCCGGGTTTGCAAGGGTAATCAGGATGACGATTCAAGGCGTTCGTAAAAAAGATACCCAGAAACAAATGTTTCTCTTGCTTCTGGGTTGGCTAAGTTTAATAGCTTGGCGAGCGTTTCTCGCTGATAGGATCGTGAATACCTTAGGACATGAATTCTTCCACCATTTGAGGTGTTTCCCAGATTGCGCCTTACTCGTTACCATCCCATGTTTACTAACTCATTAATCAGAAGCGCAGCTTCGGCATAACGAACACCAGTAGCACCAACGCAACCATGAGCCCATACACCCAGGCATAGAGAATCATTCTGCCGTACCACCCCTTTCCCTCCGTCATGCGCTTCAGTGCGCCCATGCGTCGGCTCGCGGCATCCATGCCCTTTTCCGTCCGGTCCATGCCCTCTCCTGCGCGGCTCAGCAAGGCCTTGTCCTCTTCGAGCGTCGTAGAGAACCGTTGTGATGACGCCTTGAGCGCACTGGCCATCTTCAAAATGGAGCCGGACAGAGCGTCTTGCTCGGCACGCTGGTGGTCGAGGATGGCTTCGGCGGTGGCTGTCGAGGAGCCCGTCTTCGCAGACAGGCCGGTAGTGGTGCGCCGGTTGGCAAAGAGGGCTGCGCGCGCCGTCGTGGCTGCAGTATCTTGTGCTGACGACGACTGGGGCCCCCTCGCACGGAGCGTCTGGGTTGTCGTTGTTGCGGGTGCCGACAGGGTTTCTGGAGACACATGATCCGGATCTCGCGTCGTGCCTGTGGACTGTTCTGCGCTGCCTGGTGGATGGATCGTCTGTGAAGCAACTGAAGGGGGCAGATCTGGTATCTCGGGTTCTGGATCTGATGCCTCGGCATCCTCTGTCCCCTCGGTCGGTATGTCTGTCGACTGCGAGTCCATGCTCTCGCTTGGTGTGGGTATTATTTCGCTGAGGTAGTCTTCTCCTTCAGAACTGTCGCCATCGTCGTCATGTAACTGTCGAAAGCATCAGCCGGGGCCTTGATCGCGGGTTCAGACTGCGGGCGCACCTGTCCCAGATCGTGCATACGATCCACAAGCTTCTCCAAAAGCTCCCGCTTGACGTTCAGGTCGGTCTGTAGCTCCGCTTTCCGTGCCTGAAACTTCAGTCCCATCGTTTCCTGCTCCAGTCTCGTGAGGAGACTCCTCGCGTAGTCCAGGTTCTACGATGACCAGGTTAGACGACTTGTCAGATCGACGCATGGCTGCGAAGTGTAGACTTCTCACCGAGTTGATGCGCGCTCTCTCAAACTCGCTCGACCGCAGTCTTCGCTCGCGCGCTTGGTCTGCGCGGAGGATCGTGTGTTCGAGTCGGGAGAGGAGCTGGGCTAGTTCGGCAGTGCCTCGTTCGGGCGTTGCCGCTGGCGTGACGCCCAGTGCGTGGGAGAGTCGAGCCATTCTGGAAGCACCTGGAAGCACCTCAGAAGTATGTACAAATATGTGCAGTCTCGTCGTCGATCTGGTAGGGTTGTCGTGGTCGCGAGGAGGGGTGTCGTGGGCTTCATACGGCACTTGGTCAGGATGATGTCGTCGCTCGAGCCACCGTGGCTGAAGCTACCCCTGCGAGACATACTAGAGCACAAGCCAGGTGGCACTTGACTGGGCTTTTGGGTCGAAGCCCCGCTCTCCGCCAAACTCTGGCCCATGTGCCCATGGCCAACCCAGTGTTGCTTATCGAACATGGCTCTCTGTCATGTATCACAGCTCAAGGTAGGTGCTTCTTCTGATGATTTATGACACATCCTATGGTTGCCACGTTGCATGGGGCTTGGTTCGACGCGTTTTCCACAAACAAGCCACTTGGAAGTGCTTACAGTACCTAAAGTAGGGAGCGAATCTCATCATGACACCTTCCAGCCATTCGATGCCGATACCGAAACATGCACACCACCAAATGGAGCAGCGACCAGCACCAATGGTTACTGTAGCATAGGCGGCGCGCGTGAGATCGCTAGAGAAGTTGGTCACGACCTAAGCGAGTAAAACAGACGAAAGCAGTGCCACGCGAAAAGGCCCTGCATTTCAATGAATGTGCGTGCGGTAGTTGCCATGTTGAGTCTCTCGTCAGTCCGGAAATTGGCCCGAACCCGCGCGACAGAAGCCAGAGCATGCACTTTGTCCGCCTTGATTCGATAAGAAGCAACTCGTGATCGAGCTTTTCATGGAGCTTTCAGAGTTGAACAGGCGACTGCTTCCAATGAGATGGCATCCGGACATCCACGACGAGATGCCGTATACGTACACAGTTTCGGCTCATTGGTAGGCACTCCTGTTTGAAGCTCACCCCCCGAATGCTTTTTTTGGGGATGCAAAGTCACCAAGGAGGGGCGCCACAGTGAATGGGCTTGACATCAGACCAATCAACCGTACACAAGCAGAGTGACCCTAAGCATGACTGGCCACCGAGGATTGTGTGCTGTGATGCTGTCTTGAAGGCTAGCTCGTCGTCTCTAGCCCGAGGGCGACATCTTCCACATCCTTGCAGGTCGAAAAAAAACAGAGCTCTGTCGGAATGCTGCCGGCTCCAATGCGGAGTCAGTGATGTCAATAGGACCAGCTCCAATGGGTAAGGCGGCATATTTTGAGGCTCTCTCCTTTCCGCAGAGTGTAGATCACGTCTAGCTTCAGGTCCGCAGATGGGGCGCGGCCCCCTCCATGCAGAAGACTGCGCTCTACGTTGGGTCTCGGTCTTCATCACCTGAAATGACGAGCCGAGCGTGGAAGAACGACCTGGACCGCGAATCCCCCGCCGACCGCATGGAAATGAGGGTTACATGCGCGCGAAAGCCGTGACGACGTCATCGTGTTTGGAAAGGCTGGGGTTCCAGGGCCGACAAGATCTGTCACATCGCTCCACTCGCATCCGAAGCGCTTGTGACGACAGATCATGCCCGCAAGATCTGATGCCTGAGCGAATATATCCCTGGCGAGCAGGTCGTAGGAGGTAGCAGCCCGCTCCCAGCAGATACTGGTCCGGGCGGGTCCTCCTCCAGCCAAGAGTTTATTTTTTCTTGTTGTTGTCTCTCCCGGTTGCAGCCCGACAGAGAGATAGACAGACCGTGAGGTGGGCGCGCTGCCTTCAGCTGGTACCGAATGCAGGCAGATAAGGGCCAACACGCCCAACTCGTGATGGGCCGAGCTTGACAGGGCAGAGGCGGCGAGAGCTATACGACGAGCAGCAGACACGCCCTTCGAGGCGACGTGGTAGCACGGTATGGCTCTGTGGCACCAGGTCAATAGTGCAGGTTCTGGCGCTCGGTGCATGCACAACGAGGTGCGATGCAGCGGCACGGCGGGAAGCTTATATTTAGCACACCAGATCACGTCCAGCTCGTTCGTCGCTTGCGCTATATACCACTGTCGCGAGTCGAATGGGACCAAGGATTTTCGGCTGACGCTCCTCGTTCGAGGATGGACCGAGTCGTACTGATGCAGATGCAGGCAGTCGGAAAAATGGCAGGAAATGAAAAGTCCCGGGCCAGGCGTGCGTCTCGTGTTACCACACAAACCAACATCAAAGCAGGCCGAGCTCGTCAGCCGAGCTTGTTATTCGACTCTGGGAGAGGCCGGCCGGTTGGCAGCCAGGCAGCCAGGCGGCCAGAACTTGGTGATGATACGAGTTTGACGGTGGCCATTGCCAGTGCCATGGATGTGGAGGACCTCGGCTCCGACCAGGAATTCAGGCTCATCTCATCTCGTCTCAACTCATCACCAGTGAGAGACCAAAAGTCCAAAGAAAGGTGGGAGTGGCTGCACCTTGGCTCTTTATTTCGGTGTGCCTGCTACGAGTTGTGCTGGAGGCATTTCAGCCCCCACTGCATTAGCCACACCCACGTCGGTACCACACGCACACCGCAAGCACCCAAAGTACTGCTTGCTGACGGCGGCACTGCGCGCGCTGGGGGTTTCCACATAGATTGGTACCTCAGATCAGGCACTGGTGTGCTGGAGGGCACTAAGCAGGCACTCCAATGCTTCGGGCCTGGCAAAACCGCCATGTCTGATATGGATGGATTCCCTCTTCTGCACCCACCTTTGTTGTGCATGTTCCTTTTGCAACACGGCCATCTCCATCTCCATTGCGACTGTGGATTCCTTCCCAGTTTCGTTCCATGAGTCTTTGCCACTGCCCAATAGAGGAATCTCGGGTCCGTTCAGGTGTCTCCTCAAAGTATCATCTGGTGTCCGTCATTGTTGATGGTGCCCCCCTCCCTTCAATCCCCCCCTGCGAGCAGCATCTCTCAGTTTCGTCATATCCACCAGCGACAGGCCTGACCCCAGCTACGTCGCTGCATCGCACCGCTGACGACGGCTAGCTTGACTCGACGGACGACTTGGGTTGCTGTCCTGAGGCGGCACTGCGGAGCCCCCCCCCTGGTTCTTGGACGTTGGACGCTGAGCGCGGGTGCTTGGACACAGAGGCCTGGAACATCACCCCCATCCACCACAACTGGTTTCTCGATCCAGGGCTCCCCGCGAAGGATGGAGTAATCGAAATTGCACCCTGCGCCGCCAATATCAACAACAAAGCCAGCAAACCAGCAGGCAGGCAGCAGGCAGGCCGTCCGTCAATACCAAGCGAACAGCACAGGTGGCTGCACAGCACACCTGCCGCCTGTGTGTCGCTTGTCATCCACCAAGAATTATCTTTCCCCCCCTCCTTCCCCATCCCATGTTGGGTCTGATTTCCTCGTTCCCATTTTGGTCTAACCGATCCAAGGCGTGACCACGAGCGAAACGAAACGATACGGCGCGATCCTGCATTGGGTATTCGTTCCAAGAGCCGCCCTGTCAGCCCAGTCAAAGCCCAGCCACGGCCTGCCTTACCTCCCAACTCACAGAGCCGCTGATCGCGCTGTGCGCTGTGCTGCCCCTCTCTCGCTCTCCCTCTCTCGCTGTTCACTCTCCTCCGCATCCACCCCTGCCTACCTAGCGCCGGCTCGTGGCTCGTTCCCACTTGGTTCCCATCCCATCCCACAGCTCCTCCGAATTCGACCTGACGAGACAGGCCTGACTGACTGCATCACCCACTCGCTCACCTTCTGGCCCGCTGGCCGCCTCCGGACCTGGCAACAATCCCTTCACCCTTTCCATCATTGTTTCGCCGACAACCTGAACCACCCAGCTCGACACAACGCCGTCAGAGACACACACGCAGATACGCAGACCAACTGTCCTGCTTCTCCCTGATAAGCCATCCATTTGCTCGACAGAGGAAGCCAACCGCGCCACTGCAGCAAGCCTCGCGACCAAACCCTGGCCGTGTCGCACCTTTGCGCATTGGCACCCGACACTGCATATCCTCCTCCTCCTCCTGCCTTGCCCCCCCTTTCGACACATGCGACGGGCCCTAATCTCACGATCCCACTACATCCTCACCACCCCCCGACAATAACATCGGCCGGCTCGACTTATCCAGCAACCTCCGTTGCTCACCTTTTCGCACCTCTATCGCGCCGCGACTCGAACGACCGACTCTGGCGCGACTCGCGAATTGAGCTTCGACGCCCCTCGCGCCGTCGCTGCCATGTCAGCCGCGTCTGGCTCCCACCCTGGGGCCGCGAATGCGACCTCGCCCCCGAGCAAACGAGATCTGCGATCTTGGTGGAAAGGCTTCAAGCTGCCGTCGAAGCACCAGGAATCTCAGGGTACGATTCACTCCAGTCGCGCATCCCAAGTTCCACACAGAACACAGCAGCCAGTCTTCAGTGAAGACGTCCAAGGCCGAGTCGACACCGCCCTGCACCCGCTAGCTCATGTTTTGCAGATGCAGGATGCCCATGGCACGGCGAAAGCCTCTGTTGTTTCTAGTGAAACGACAGCTGTTGGCCATATGGATCCTGCACCTGCCGACAAAGTCTCCGACCCCTCCCCGTTCTTCTTTCACCGTCGTCTACACGCTGCACCCCCAGCCCACGCAATTCCAACAGCCAAGACCAAGACTAAAGAAGCTTCTGCAGATACCCGATCCCCCGGCATCTTTGGCGTGCCCCTCCGACAGAGTATCACCTACGCAAATGTCGCCATTTCCCTGATCGACGAGAATGGACAAAGCTACATTTACGGCTATGTTCCCATTGTAGTAGCCAAGTGTGGTGTATACCTGAAGGAAAAGGGTGAGTTGGGCTCTAGAAGCTGTTCACCGTTCGTCTTGGTGCTGACTCTGGCCTCCAGCAACCGGCATCGAGGGCATCTTTCGTCTCAGCGGCTCGGAGAAGCGCATCAAGGAGCTGAAGACCATATTCGACTCACCAGATCGATACGGCAAGGGCTTGGACTGGGACGGCTACACCGTGCACGATGCTGCAAACGTCCTGCGGCGATACCTCAACGACCTGCCCGAGCCTGTTGTGCCTCTAGATCTCTACGAAAAGTTCCGGGAACCCTTGAAAGGCGCTACGAAACAAGCTGTCGGCGACGCAGAGGGACCACAGCTCATCGATAATTTCGACGAGCAAGGTGCCATCATTAAATACCAGCAACTCATCACCGAGCTACCTCCGTTGAATCGTCAGCTACTGCTGTACATTCTAGATTTGCTCGCCGTCTTTGCTGCCAAGTCAGACGAGAATAGGATGAACTCCCAGAATCTCGCCGCCATTTTCCAACCTGGCATGCTGTCTCATCCTGACCACGCTATGGCCCCTGAGGAATACCGACTTAATCAATGTGTCATTATCTTCCTGATTGAGAACCAGGATCATTTCTTGATCGGCATGCAAGGAACCGCGACGGATGAGAAGACGAAGCAGGAGATTGAAAAAGGCACACCGCCGATTAGTGGCCCGACGACGCCTACGCCCAACAGACGATCGACCCTCGGCCGTTCTGCGTCGAACGCAAGCGCTGGCGCCGATAGCGTTCGAAGAGACGGAAAGCTCCGGCGTCATCAGTCTACATCCTCGCGCCATTCACGGCACGATGGAGCCGTCACGCCTAACAGTCCTGGCTTGGTTGCTACTCCTTCGAGCGGTCTTGGTAGAAGCAACACCGTGCCATCGAAAAAGTCACCGCACCTGCCCGCTGGCAGATTCCGCAAAGACAACATTTCGCCCCTCACATCACCCACAGGCCCAGCCTTGACAGAACACATAACGCCAGCAACGCCAAATGAGCAGCCAAGCCCGTCCAGGTCGACTGCCCCATCCAGTCTTGCACCACCAATGGGTGCGGCCACCCTCGCACCTGGGTCTGTGAGCGGCGCAGGCAGAAGTCAAGAAAGGCTCCTCGAACTGCCTCAAGAAGGAACTCCCACTAGGGAAAGAAACTTGCAGAGCATCTTCCAAAGGTCGCCCTCGGGCGAGACCGAGCGCAGGCAACCGAACAAGCTGAAGAAGAAGAGGATACCAGGCAGTGTGAACCCTAGTGCGGCAAGCTCTACCACCTCTCTCCAGGGAGCGCACTCGGCGGCCCCGTCACCGAGCGTCGAGGCCAGCAATCCCATGGACAATGCTCCATTCACCATCCCCGAGAATAGCCCACCACCTGCCCCGGCGCCGGTGGCCGCTGAAGCCCAAGCATCGGAATTGACAGCTCGTGGTTCCCACGCCCCGCACCACACTTCGCATTACCCCGAAACTAATCTCAAAGCAAGCAAATCGCCGCCAGCCTCTCTTCACTCCTCCTTCAACGAAGGCTCGGACATGGATCAACTGGATGAACCTGCGAGCATTTCAACGGCAGAGGCAGCCGATAGCATCAAGGAGAAGAAACGGCGATGGAGGCTGTCCCGGAGCAGGAAAGATGATTCCGGACCTTCGCCTCCAGGAGTGACCTCGCCGCGGCTAGGCTTGGGCTCTAATGACCGTGCCGAGAGGAGCGCGACGTCCATCGGCAGCTCCAGCAACAGACCACGAAAGAGCTTCACGGCAGAGGGCACCGACGTCTCGTCTGGTCCAGAAGTCTTCAGCCTGGATTCACTCAACCAGGAGAGGGACGCGCAAGACAGTGGGCGAGACGAGCCCAAGGGGCCGATTGGCTGGATTCGAAACAAGTATCGGGAGGCCAAGGAGAACGCTGAACAAAGGAGGAATAAGTCCCCTCCCGCGGATACGCGGCAACCCGGTGGACTGAGTGCCGCCATACTACCGAGTCGAGGGAAGAGTCTGGATATCCGAAGAGAAGAGCCGCGATCTACACCAAGCCAGTCGGTTCCACAAGCTCCTCTGCAGCCCGCAACGACACCACAATCGACGACCCAGTCTCAGCCGCAGCCGGTAACTCAACAAGCGACTTTTCCACAGTCAATGTCCCAGCACCCGGTAGCTCAACAAGCGACTCTTCCACAGTCGATGTCCCAGCACCCGGCTCCTCAGCCGCCTGTCACTCAGCAGCCAGCGTCAGCTCCGTCGCAGCCGCCGGTCGACCAGCAGCAACCGATGCCAGTCCAACAGCCGGCCCAACAGCCGGCCCAACAACCAGTGCAACAACCAGTGCAACCACCCGCGGAACAGCCAACAGAGCCGGCCCAGCCGCAAGCACAGCCGCAGCCCCCGGTCCAGCAACAGCCGTCAATTTCCACAACTCCGTTCCCTGTGACTTTGCCAACAACGGTCGAAGAGCCTGAGGAGGGCACCAAGTAGAGTGGTATACTGTTATGGGATATCATGGCATTGATCGTTCTTTGCCTGAAAGGCGCCCACCAGTTGCAGGTGATCAGCGCTGCCGGGCGCGGGAGATCTGCACCATGACAGCCAAGGAGAATACACTACCCACCTTTTCCCCCTCCCCCTTCCCACCCTTTAATACGATTTTGTTCTTCTTGTTCTACTCCTTCCCTTTTCCTCTGCTCCTTCTTGACCTCATCCAGCCGGGTCGAGGCAGATCTCGAAGCTGATTTCATGAAAACCACGGGACTTGATGTAGGCTTCTTGTGTGTTTTTTTGTCACTCCCCTTCCGTTTTCCTCCTTACGTAGCGACGGTGGAGGGGAAAGGGGGATAAGGGAAACGGACTACTTATAATGTGCGGAGTTGTCTCTTCGTTATTCTTTGCCGTTCAAATGATTTCCGCTCTTGACGTGGACCGGAGTTGCTCTTGCCCCTTGCGTGCTCTCGGACGTCGGGTTTCTGCTCTGGGACTGCTGTCGTTCTCCTTTGGAGGCTGATGAACCCTATTTGCCTTCCTTTGATACCATGTATGTACTTTTTTGGGGGAGTGGGGGGTGGGGCGGGGGTTGAGTCTGGCCTGTTCTCCTCCCTGTCTGTCTGCCCCCGTCGTGGATTGGAGGTAGGATGCGCCGTCGGCAGGGCGAAGATGATGTGATATGGAGAACATCTCTATCTGAATATAGCGGGGATGATACGATGTCTTTGCCTGTCTCCTGCCTTGTGTGTGATGGTTCGTCTCGTAACATGGGAGTGCATGCATTTGAACTGATGATTGAATGCTGAACGCAGTCTTCGTGGTTAAATTTCGCTGCAATATCGTACATGGTATAAATGGCGTGTGAAGTATCACACAGACAAGTAGCTATGTATACATCCCACTCATCCTATCACGTCTCCTTGACGGGCGGAGGGGCCCTCTTCACGGGCCTCGTCTGCCAGACCACCAGACGCCCAGCACGCCGCCAGTCCTCGCTGAAGAGACCGTTCCAGGCCGACCAGACGCGACGCGGGTGGACGTCGAGGTGCTGGTTGGCGGCGAAGAACTCAGTGATCCAAGGTTCTATGCCCTCGAAGCCGATGATGTAGCGCGGGACGGGTGATGCCTCGCCCTCTGTGGGCCATAGCTCGCGGCCGAGGAAGCCGATGGGATCGTCGTAGAAGCGATCAGCCTCGTCGCGGTAGGACAGGCGCTCGGGGGAGTCGGGCGCCGTATGCAGAGGCGGCTCGCACGTCAAGGCGCGGGCGCGAAGGGCGGGGTGGACGAGATGGACGCGCCACGGGGTCGAATGGCACGGCGTGAGGAAGAGCGCGTACAGCGGGTCTGCCTCTGCCTCGACAGGAAGGACTTCTGGGAAAGGTGGCAGGAGGGAGGCTGGACCGGGGTGGACGCGCTCGAAATCGGCACGCAACAGATCGAGGACCTGCAGCGGAGCGGGCTGGTGAAAGATGGAAAGGTAGCCTGCGAGTGTGGCGTTGAGCAGGAGGGCTATGTACACGAGGGGCCTGCGGGCGAGAGTCGGGCGAGGAAGCGGTTTTTCCCTTGTCGGGGCGGGGGCGGGGTTCGTGAAGAAGGAGGATACGAGAGGCGCGGCAAGGACGTGCAACATTGGTAGTAAAGGATAGATGAAGCGGACCTCCTTGTGGGAGATGAGGGAGAGGGTGGCGATCATGGCATAGACAGAGGCGGCAAGCGTGCGGAGAGTGAGATCTGTGACACGGATGCCTGTAGAGGGGGTCTTGTAGAGGGCGACAAGGGCGAAGGGGAGGAAGGTTGTCGTTAGGAGAGGGATGCCCTGAGACAGGTAGTAATGCCAGTCGTTGCGGCCATAGAAGACGGCAAGGGACTGTGAGATGTTGAAATAAAGCCACTTGTAGGCAGGCAGTGTCCACTCGCCAAACCAGAGGCGATCCGAGACGAGAGACAAGCCAAGAACAAGCGCACCGCAAAGAATAATTTCGCGAATAAGGACAGCATAAATGCTCGACGTGACGACGGATTTGGGGTTAAACAGAGTTGTAGCGAATGTGGTGATAATGACGGTGAGCCAGATGATGATATTGGTGGGACGCAGCGTCACGGCGATGGCGGCGAGAACGAGCGAGAGGCGGAGACCATTGACACTCTTGAGGATGGTCGAAGGACCCTTGGGGTTCTCTTTGACCGACTCATGCTCAGCAAACAATTCCCAGGGCCAGTAGTTGAGGGCCGCAACGGTGAGCGTTGTCTCAAGAGAGTTGGAAAAGGTGCGTGTCGAGCAGTACCAATGGAAGGGGTTGCACATGCTCATGAATAGCTACATCTGTCAGCTTGGTCCATCTCAAAATTCCATGAGACACCTCATTGTATGAGAGACAAGAACCTACGGCAAACCAGGAGGCACTCGTGTCGGGTCCGAACAAACGGACGGCCAGCTGCCATGTGCACCAGTCGCCGGCGGCGGCAAAGGCAGCCTGGGCAGCCTTCGGAGCGGCGGCCAGAAGAATGGGGCGGGCGTCGAGCCAGACGGGCAGAAGACGGGCGCCTTGATCGGCCAGCCAGTAGACGGCGGCGAAGAGGGCGGGATGCAGCGAGGAGCGAAGCTGGTGCTGCCACTCCCAGGTCAGCCAGGCGCCGGCGCCTGGGCCGAAGGCCATCTGCCAGGCAGGCTCGAGGGCCTGGAAGTACTCATCAGGCTGAAAGAAGGTGGTGACCCAGTAAGCGTTGAAGGCGCGGATGACGAGGAGGCGGAGAAGAACGGCGGTCCTGTTCTGCTCGTTTCGAGCTTCCATTAGGAGTTGGGGGTCGGAATCGGAGTCGGGATCGGACGCGGCGTGGCCGGCCTGGGCCTGTTCCTGTTTCTGTTTTTCCTGCTTTTCCTGTCTCCTCTGCGTCTGCCTCTCCTTGTGCGAGGGCGTGCGCCGGGAGCTGACGGAAGCCATGGCCGACCTGCGCGTCTCGTCAGAATGGGCGAGACTGTGATGCTTGGCCTGTGGTGTTGTGATTTCTGAAATGTGTCTTGACCATCGGTCAGAATGGAATTGAGAGGAAGGAGCTCCTTTCCCCCTGGAGCCCCCAGATCTGCCCCCTGAGCGACGGCGGCCTCGCCTGCTAAAACTGTCCTCGCCACAGGCCGTCGAAGGGGGCTCAGGGCTCTCGGTGTAGCGCTTGTAGCCGCTGAGTCTCAAGGGGGGGCCCTGCTCCACCTTCCGCCATTGGACCACCCAGTCGGCTTAAGACACAATCAACTGGCCTCCCATTGGCTCTCGCCGGCCCTCCATCGCTCCTCCCCAATCCGGACGATCTGGCCGACAATGGAGCCAAGAGCCCTTCTCGTACCTCCTGCTAGCATCTTCACCCTATCGTCGTCGTTGGAACTATCAGCTGCGACCGTCTCCCGCTTTCCCTCGGCCGCCCCGCCCCATGCCCCCTCCAACACGTCCGCCAATGCCCACCGCCCATGTGACCAGCCCGCCGGTACCTCTGTGTCATGCCCGCCCGCTCCTCCGCGTAAACCTGCGCATAGGGGTATCACGGTGGAGCGTCCTGCCAAATCGTCCGTTCCAAGGCGCAACAATGATCTGGTCATGTTTGGGTTTTTTTCTTGCCCTCTTGCGCGCCTTAGAAAACGTTCCAAGAGGTTCCAGTCTGTTTTCATTCATAGTGCCGGCCCCGTAGACCCGTGGCTCATTGCTTCTCGAGAAAAAGAGGGTATATCTAGGCCACCCCTCCCTTCTAGAAGGACCACCCCGCGATTTGGCCCCTCCTTTCTTGTCCTCTACTCTCAACACCTCTCTCTCTCTTGCTTTGGATATCCCTGTGCATTTGCGTTCCTCAACCTCACATGATACCTTGCTCTAACGAGCAACAAACAAGCCTGCGACCCTGACGATCATCACTGCATTTGTCTGATTGACATCACACCTCCCACAATTTTTGCATTCCCATCTACATCTTCTCCCTCTCACACAATGGCCCCCCACGCCGACAGCCCTTCCGGCACCTCTGCCGCCACCCCCTCCAAGTACCACGCTGCCTCTACCGACGGCGCCATCAAGACGGAGGAGGAGTACGCCGCGCACAACTATCACCCTCTGCCTGTCGTCTTTGCGCGTGGTAGCGGCGTGCACGTCTGGGACCCCGAGGGCCGCCAGTACCTCGACTTCCTCTCTGCCTACTCCGCCGTCAACCAGGGCCACTGCCACCCCGAGCTCGTCAAGGCCCTTGCTGACCAGGCCGGCCGCCTGACCCTCTCGTCGCGTGCCTTCTACAACGATGTCTTCCCCCGCTGGGCTGAGAAGGTCCGTGACGTCTTCGGCTACGACATGGTCCTGCCCATGAACACGGGCGCCGAGGCCGTCGAGACGGCCATCAAGATTGCCCGCAAGTGGGCCTACAAGGTCAAGGGCGTCGAGAAGGACAAGGCGCTCGTCTTCTCCGTCGAGGACAACTTCCACGGCCGCACCATGACTGCCATCTCCCTGTCCACCGACCCCGAGTCCCGCGACAACTACGGCCCCTACGTCCCCGGCATCGGAGCCTTCAGCCCCTCCACCGGCAAGCCCATCCGCTACAACAACATTGCCGACCTGGAGGAGGTTCTCGAGGCCCACGGCAAGGAGACGGCCGCCTTCATCGTTGAGCCCATCCAGGGCGAGGCCGGTGTCGTCGTTCCCGATGAGGGTTACCTCGCCGCCGTGTCCGCGCTCTGCAAGAAGCACAATGTCCTCTTCATTTGCGACGAGATCCAGACCGGTATCGGCCGCACCGGCCGCATGCTCTGCTCGCAGTGGGCCGAGATCAAGCCCGACATGGTCACCCTCGGCAAGGCCATCTCCGGCGGCATGTATCCCGTGTCGGCCGTCCTGTCCAGCCGCGAGGTCATGCTCGTTGTCGAGCCTGGCACCCACGGCTCCACCTACGGCGGCAACCCCCTCGGCTGCGCCGTCTCCATGCGCGCCCTTGAGATCATGGAGGAGGAGGACCTCACGGCCAAGGCCGAGAAGCTGGGCCACATCTTCCGCGATGGCATCACCGCCTTCGGTTCGCCCATCATCAAGATCGTCCGCGGCAAGGGTCTGCTGAACGCTGTCGTCATTGACGAGTCGGCCGCCAACGGCCGCACGGCGTGGGACCTGTGCATCCTACTCAAGGAGAAGGGCCTGCTTGTAAGTTGTCCTGATGAGGGAAGCTATTTTTGCTGAATGCACACTAACACACGAGTCCAGGCCAAGCCCACGCACGGCAACATCATCCGTTTTGCGCCTCCCCTCGTCATCTCCGAGACTGACCTGCGCAAGGCCATCGACACCATCGGCGAGGCACTCAAGGAGCTGCCAAACGTCAAGAAGGCCGCCGGCCATTAAAAGTGAAGCACGCACATGCTACGGCCTATGTAGCCAGTCGCATGTCGGGGGTCGTCCCGGTCGGGTGCCTTGACATCCGCGCATCGTCTCCCGACGACAAGCGAGCGCCAGAAGGGGTGTCGGGGCTGCACCTCTGTGTGGCCGGCCCCGGAGCCTTTGAGACGAGCCACTCGGAGGGTGTGACAGGGTGGGAAAAGAGGCGGGAAAGGAATGGGAAAATGGGGGTGTTCGGGTAGCTGGTTTTCCTGATCAGCCAACGCCGGCTTTGCTTGCTGTCGGCCGGATCTGAGGCGACTTCCGGGAACCTGATGAGGCCTCCCCTCCTTTGGGGGCAGCAATAAAGAGGAGGAAAGAGAGAAAGATTGGTCCTATCGCCTCTGGTGTAGGCTGGTGGTTCGCGGGGTAGGAGGGAGGGGCAAGATATCATCCTCCTCCGTCAAAGACGGAAATTGGGCAGCCTCCCCCTCCTATCTGGCTGCGCAACCCCGTGTTGTATAGCGAACAGCGAGATAACACGATAGATGAACGTTATGAAAGAGGTCAGACACCTCCTTATTTGAATGCACGTCGGATTGAGTACCACCCACCAGCGATCGACCACAGAAAGAGCATATGTATGCATACCCCACGGTCACAGAACCAATGATCATGTCTCGCGCGCCACGCTGTCTACGTTGGAGAGGACGCCGACCAGGCCAAGCAGGGCGACTCGGTCATCACAAAAACAGCCGCGGGCATTCGAGAGGGCTTGCATATGCACCTACCGACTGTACCGTACAGCCTGCTGGAGAAGGGGTTCTGCTCGCCTGTCACACGCATTTATTTTGATCACAAAATTCGTGGCGCGCGTCGAGACGGCAACCTTAACGCGCAAGGGGGGCGAGGAGGAAGGACGGTCGCATCCGACCTACATGTAGTAGCAGCGGCAGCAGTTCGCTCGCCGGCCTACCTGGTCCAAGGGGGAAGAGGGCTGCGGGGGCGTGGCCGCTGTTGGTGGTGGGCGGGACGGCCGGGTGTGCCTCAAGGGAGGGTCGCACGGCAGATGCGCGCGCTCTCCTCTGCTTGCCACCCTTCTGCCTCCCCACCCCCCTCCTCCCCTGGGGCCTCGGGGTGGAGATCTGACAAGGCAGTGGTAGCGTGGGACAGATGGGTTGACTGATCGCGCTTGCGAGGCAGGTGTGTGTGTGTGTGTGGTGGTGTGTCGTGTGTACATGTATGCATGTGTGTGAGTGAGTGCAGTTGGCTCGGCTTGGGGAGATTGTTTCGTTGTCGTGGGTGTTGGTTGGTGTGTGGTTGAAGCCTCAGAGGCAGCAACCAGCTGGTGAGCGGCTCGGTCACTCTTCTGGGATGCGGTTTGGCATGGGCACCTGTGAATGGCGAAGGGCCTAGGCAGCCAGCCAGTTAGCCAGTCTTGACGACCTGGAGTGACAGCTCTGGGGGTGGCTGGGATTCCGAGAGGTGAGGTAAGACAAGCAGGGAGGCAGACGAAGCTTGGATCATTTGGCCTCATCCGGTCGCCGCGGTTGAGACATGTGTTGTTTGGACGGGTGACGACTGGTGACGATGAGGGGCCCCGGGGAGATGGTGCATGAGGCTTGCATGGTGATGTCAAGGACGTCCAGGAACCAGGTTGCGTCAAGGACTTTCTGGTTTGTTACATGGCAGCGCTTCGTGGGCTGTACGGATGTCCATGTCCCACGCATTGCGTAAAAAGTCCTTGAGAGTTGACCGCATTGATGCGGAAGCCAAATGAACAGAGGAGCTTTCGCGATGGTAAGTCGTCTCCCCCAGAAAGGAAAAGGACTCCCAATACCAGCGGTGAAGCGCGAAAGCTATCGAGGCAGACAGCCGGCTGCCGTACAAGGCTCGATGCAGACAAGGATAAATAGAAACAGGGGAACGACGGCAAGCCGATCAGCGCTGGAGACTCATGTTTCGGGCAGGCAGACAAGGCAACAGCTGTGGGCATTCTCGGCACTGATGTTCCATTCAAGGCGCGTCGCTGCAGGGCGCCCTTGTTGCCTGAACGCGTTGCAGAAAGTGATCAAAGTTCGAATGCCCCGAGATCGTCGACTTGACTCGACCTCTTCGGGGGACTGGAGACAAAAAAAAAAGGCTCTGACGAGCAATTCGACTCAGCGGCACAAAGTGTTGGCCAAACCGTACCGAGTGATTGCGCCATGTCTCGCAATATCAGCTCATGGGGATTCATTGATTCAGGTGCCTGCCATAAATGGCAAAGAGGAAATACGGCTGGCGCACCGAAGTGGCGCACGAGAGGCGAGAGAGGCCAAAAGCGATTTATCAGATGTTCTGGCGTAATCTAGAAGGATGAGTAGTGCATCACTGGGTGCCTTCCGAGCACCTAATACGGCACTCGCCATCTGGCGCCATCGGTCGCGTAGCTCGCTTATGTGCTCTCGTGTGGTAGGCGGTCGGGGTGTCAGGGAGACGTCATGCGTCACCAGGACAGGCCACTGATACTGCCGGCTGTCGAGTTGTTGGCGACAGCGGTACAGCGCGTTCAGACTGCTTAAGGTTTTGGTCTCCCAGGACGACGAACCCTCCTCCCATGACGCTTCACCAGGGTGTTTCGGTGAAAAAAGTAAGCTACGTTGGAGGGAAGCAAAGCCGTGATCCGTCTATGTAAACCTAAATAAGGAACACAGTGATGGAACACAAAGGGTCCACGCCCAGCCCAACCTGCCCTGCCATGGCCTGGAAATGGATGGTACCGACATAAAGTGATGGATGGATGGAGCATGTTGGGCCGTGGTGTTGGAAGGGGTGGGTACCTCCTACACAGCGGCAGAGTGACTCGTCTTGCTATCGCACGCATCCAGTTCAGCTTATCGCGCAATGATAACGTCCAGGAGAGCGCGCGCACCACCCGATAACGCCAACCCGAAGAGGGGTGTCCGGTGTCTTGGAGCGTGACTGCCTGGTTCCCCGCTTGTACCAGACAAGTCTCCCCACAGCCCGATCTAGGCGCCTGTTCGAGGTGACCCAGCTGCTTCCAGACGCCTCTTGGACCCTGGCAGAGACCTGGAAGGTACGTGCGGGGCGAAGTCGATGCACCTGCATTGGTCGCCCGGAAGTGCTGGCAGCAAGCAGCAACAGTAGCAGGAGCCACCAGCTGCGCAGGTGCACATTGCATGCCGCCGATAGCATGGGGCTCCAAGGCCTGTCACCGCATCACGAGCCCACCCCCAGGTCCCAAGGGCCCCAATGTCCTACCTAGACCTCTAGGTCACGACCATCATCAGTTCCCCCCTTCCCCTTCTTTCAGGGAAGAGTCACCAGCGGACTGTTTGGTTGTGCTCCATATTCAGATCAAAAACAGTCCCGTCCAGCCATCTCGACCGACCCTGGACGCCTGCGCTGAACCGAACCACCAGAGACAAGCCTCAACGCCAGTCATCCGTCACCGTGACACCACATCACACATCGAGTCACCACCACTACGACGACGCCGCCCTTCCCCCCCCACGGGCTGTCCCCCTTCCCCAACGTCAGGCATCGTGCAACACGGCATCTTCCCACCAGGTACCATCCTCTCCACCCTCTTCCTACCAACCTCCACTTGCGTTTGCGCCCATGCCTGCGCATTTGTCCACATACACGTTCATGCCCCCCTGCTGCCACCTCCACCTGCGCGTCTCTTGCCTCTCGTCTGTCATCGCTCGTCTTGGTCGCCCTCCTATCATCCAACGCTCCTCGGTCCTGGCCTCTCGTCCTCCGACCCTCCTCTCGCCCTCTTTTCTCTCCTTTCACCTCCCGCCCTACGTCCTGTTGCACCTCTGCGTCTTGGACCTCGTATCTACGATAACGTACCTTTCCCCAATACACCTCTTCACTGCACGTTCCGTCCATCAAGGTTCAACAACGCTTCTGGCCTTCGAAGTTCCGAGTCATTAGGTTGGCCTCGGATCTCTTTCTCGCCTGTTGCACTTTGCACTTTGTCCCTCAAGGTAGCCAGTCTATCACAACCTCTCCTCGTCTCCCACATCCCACTGCCTTATGCCGACCCTCGGTAGACCCCGTCAGACCGTTGAGGCATGCGCTTACACCACTCTCGCCTCCCACGCGATTCGATCCCGTTTGGCCTCCAAGCTAACCTTCTATCTTCCATAGCATTAGTCACTACACCCAACGTTCACTACCTCGACTCTGCCGTTCTCTTCCAACACGCCTACATTTGGCCGCCGACAACTATTCTGTTCCGATCCACATCCGAACCACTTCTGTCTTACATCGACATCGCCAACAGCACCACCGTCGACATCTCACCTGCAGCGACCCTCCTTGATTCGACTCGACGGTTACCCACCGTCTTGTACACCTTCACGCGTCCACCAGCTCGGTTCACCGACACGATTCGTCAACAGTCATCGTTGACACCACGATCTTGTGCCACAGCTGCCGTTCTCCTTTTGCTTTAAACCTCTCCACACCCGCCGCTGAATCCTTCCAAGACAACCCATGTACATGACGACATATTCAACCGCCCATCGCCACCGGACTATATAAGCCCTCTGGGCTCCTTCGTCACCTTTTGCACGCCATCCAATCTGCCACCAAGAAGCAAGCAAGCCACTCACTGCAGCCGACATGGCAGACCGTCTCCCCACGTCGTCGTCAGGGCGGAAGCGCCGCGGCGAAGGCGATTCGGTGGGGGACTTCTGGATCGATGCCGAGATCGGCAAGGGTAGCTTTGCTACTGTGTATAGAGGCTACCACAAGGTTTGACATCCGGGAAACCTGCTACAAGTTGCCATGTTCTGACCCCTCGACTTGTAGACCTCGAAAGCATTGGTTGCCATTAAGTCCGTCGAGCTCAGCCGCTTGAACGCCAAGCTCAGGGAGAACTTATATGGCGAGATTCAAATCCTCAAAACACTGAGGCACCCTCACATTGTTGCCCTCCACGACTGCATCGAGTCGTCGACACACATCAACCTCGCCATGGAGTACTGCGAGCTTGGCGACCTATCAATATTCATAAAAAAACGCGATAAGCTGGGCACAAATCCTGCGACCCACGACATGGCACGGAAGTACCCTTCCACGCCGAACTCGGGTCTTCACGAAGTCGTGACTCGACATTTTCTTCAGCAGCTGGGCAGTGCCCTCAAATTCTTGCGAGAGAAGAACTATGTTCATCGGGACGTGAAGCCCCAGAACCTGCTTCTTCTCCCATCACCACAGTACCGGGACACGGTTCCAAAGCACATTTTATCCGCGAGCCGAGATTCCATGATTCCTAACGCAGGGCTGGCATCGCTGCCGATGCTGAAACTCGCAGACTTCGGTTTCGCCCGTGTCCTCCCGTCGACATCCCTCGCTGACACCCTCTGCGGCTCACCGTTGTATATGGCGCCTGAAATTCTCCGCTATGAGCGCTACGATGCCAAGGCCGATCTCTGGTCGGTCGGAACGGTGCTCTACGAGATGATCACTGGCCGGCCCCCGTTCCGCGCCAGGAATCACGTCGAACTACTGAGGAAGATCGAGGCCGCTGAAGACAAGATCAAATACCCGAAGGATGCCAACGTGAGCAGAGATCTTGTGAAGCTCATCAGTAAGCTGCTCACTCGTAACCCCGTCGAGCGAATCAGGTTCGAAGATTTCTTCGCCGACCCTATCGTGGCCGGTGCCATTCCCGGCGTTGTTGAAGATGATATTCCGAAACCGCCTCAGGAGCAAAGGAATTCTATCGAAGCCCGTGCGAGCACCAAGCCTGAGAGCATGCCCCTGTCACGACAAGCATCCCTAAGGCGCCATGCTGAGGAGACTGGTCTGTCCCGCTCACCCCGTGCAGGTCTCTCAGGGTCTCCGCAAACCGAGGGCTCGGGGTTGCCACGGGGATCCCGCCCGTCCGGCGAGCGCCTCAGCAGCTCGCCCGGCCAAGACAGTGGTCAAGGTCTCGGTATCCGCCGGCCACCTCCACCGCAGCCATCAACCTCCGCACCGGCCAGGCCTCACAGGCCATCAAATGCATCTTACACCCGCCCATCAGCTCGCGGCACCCCGTCGCCCACATCGTCATCCTTCGACAACGCTCATCGAGGCAAACTTCGACCTGTGACTGAGCGCAGCATGACGGAATCGGACAGAGCGGCGCAGGATGTCGCCTTTGAGCGTGACTATGTCTTGGTGGAAAAGAAACATGTTGAGGTGAATGCTTTCGCAGACGAAATGGCAGCCAACCCTCGACTCAACTTCTCGCCAAAATCTGGCCAGCAGATGGTCCGCCGCGCTACCCAGCAGGGCGCACCCACATCAACGACGGGCGCCGTTCGGGCGCAGACATCGCAAGCGGTCCAGATCGCGCAGGGCCGGGAGTTTCCCACTCATGAACGCCGTGGCTCCTACGAAAAGAGTTTTTCTGGTAGCCCCGGGTCTGCTACGCCAAGCTTTATCACGAAGGCCATCCAGGATGCCAGTGTGCGCCTATTTGGTTTCAAAGTGCCACATCACGTTCTGGGCAAGGGGCAGTCGCCACCACAAATCTACAGCGCATTTCCTGCCTACCCTACCACTCACGGTCCCGCTGGCCTTCTCGAGGATGGAAAGCAGAGATTGCCTACAGATGAGGACGCCCGAGCCGTTAAGTACATCCAAGACTTGGCTCACCGCAGCGATTGCGTCTTTGGTTTTGGCGAAGTCAAATACAAACAACTCCTCCCTATCGCTCCGTCGACGGACACTGGGCTAGGTGGCCTCTCTGCTGATGAGGCTTCCGAGGACAACGGTCTGACGCTGGAGGCTGTCGTCGTGCTCTCCGAGGAGGCCTTGGTGCTCTACGTCAAGGCTTTGACGCTTTTGGCCAAGGCTATGGATGTGGCAAACGCATGGTGGGTACAGAAAACGCGTTCGGAGTCGACCGTTGCTCTGGATCCTGCGAAGGAGAATCTTATTCTGCGAATGAACTCGACAGTTCAATGGGTTCGCGGGCGGTTCAATGAGGTTCTCGAAAAGACCGAAATTGTTCGTCTGAAGCTCATCGAGGCCCAGAAGCAGCTGCCCGAGGACCACCCCAGCCATCCTAGGAACCAGGGCGAGAGTTGCTCTTTGTCTACTTCGGCGGGTACCGAGCAAGTCTACTTGACGCCTGGTATTAGTGCTGAGAAGCTCATGTACGATCGCGCTCTGGAGATGAGTAAGCGTGCTGCCATTGACGAAATTGCAAACGTTGATCTCGAGGGTTGCGTAATCTCTTACGTTACGGCTATTTACATGCTTGAGGCTGTGCTGGACAACGACGGTGAGACGAATAAGGGACGGTCTCCCAGCACCAGTAAGAACACTGTGTCCCAGGACGACGTCACCAGCGATCTGGATAGCGACGACCAGCAAGTGGTCAAGAAGAGTAAGCCAACCCATAGCAGGCTGGGCTCGTATTTGTACTGACCCTGTTTGCAGTGATTCACATGATATCTTCCCGCTTGGCCATGGTCAGGAAGAAGATGGCGGCTATCGCTGAGGCCTCGAGGTCTGAGCAGAGCCAGCAGCAGGCTTCAGGACGCAAGCGAAGTGGCGATGTCACCCCGCGAAGTGTTCCAACACATGCCTCCTAAGCGACGGAGGTTGGCGTTTTCTGTTATTTTTTCTCAAGATGATGTGACGACGAACAAATCGAAAAGCCTACGAACGACTTTCATATCCATTTCTTCCATCCCTGGATGATTCCTAGCATGGGCTCAGTGGAGGCCTCTTCAGCAAGCGAGGTTTGCTCAGGGTAACAGGTCATTTTCACCGGCGTTTTGGGCAAGAAAGCATCGCCCCGGATCTCTTTTCTTGCATTCTTGTGTTTTTATATTTGGGTATTGCCAGAGATTGGGCTGGCGTTGAACTGCATATTTGTTGCGTCGCTGAGTACGTAAGATGCTTCAGCTCAGGGTTCATAGCTGCCCACGTAGCGAGGTATTAGCGTACGTTGACGTACTTGCATTCTTGAAACTAGGGTACACAGCACCCGTGGTTGGACGGTAGGCTTGGCTCTGCGATGGATGGCCTCGCGACTTTGTTGCGTCTGAGCAGCGCTGTCATGAGCTCGGCATTCATGGGTCGCAGACTGAGGAGAGGTCAATGATGGATATATGTTTGGTTTACGGAGGACAATCTGGAAGGGGTTCGTGGTATGGTCCTTCGTGACGGTGTCGTAGAGAAGAAGGGGTCTCCGACGTAGATTGCCAATGAGAACTTTGTCTCTGGGACATTTGCTTCGCGTGACCCGGGGCTGCCTGTGGCAGGTCTTTGTTCGCAGACAACGAACGAACCGGGCTGATACAGCACACGACACCTATGCCTCTGTGAGTACTTACACGTACCTACCTGATACAAGAAGAACAAAGCATCTCTGCAGGTCACAGCACGTTTCTTCGGGAATCGTCCGGATGGATCATGGCAGACGTTGATTGAGGGGACAGGCATGATTACGACAATCACTCCTGCTTGTCATCGTCCAAGGTTCAAGTCTATATAACTCGTTGAACCAAGTTCTTTTGCGGTAGAATCCCCACCACAGCTACAGGTTGAAGCAAAATACACTGGCATATTCCGTGTTCACGACTAACCAACGCAGAAAAGACCCCATTGCGTACGCAGCGACGAGACGTGGGGCAGAGCCATACTTCATCATGTCATCGCAGGCTGAGGAGCCCGTTCCGAGCCACGAGCCAGTGCACAGGGGCTCTGGCACACCGGGTCTCATGCATCGCGTACCTGCGGGCGAGAATGGCACAGATGGCAGGCGTGTCGTGAGACGCACGAGTACAGAGGCAACCCCGACGACCGAAAAGGGGACACGCCCCCTCGCGGCTTTGGGGCGCCGTCCTGGCGATGACCTGGCTCGTTCGACTGCCCGCTGGACGGGCGAAACACGTCAACCCCGCAAACCAGCAAGCTCGATCCAGGATGCGTCGTCGGCCAATCTTGTGGAAGATCCGGTCTTGAGAGTTCCCGCCTATGGAACCATGACGATCATGACAAGCACGGGCAACATGATCACGACGCCACGGATCCCGGGGTTCGGCTGCAGCCGGAACAGGACGGGCATGAGCATGGTCGAGCGCATCCTGCAGCAGCGAGCAACCAAGGCAGCGCAGGAGAAGGCACGGCAAAAGATAGCCGAGGAGGCCCATTTGCGGGAGGAGAGGCGGCGACGGGCAGAGGAGAAGAAGAGGCAGGCCGAGGAGAAGAAGGAGCGCGCGCGTCGGAGGAGGGAGCGCGAGGCGCGCGAGGCGCGGGGCCGGGTGTGGTACGGCGCCATGTTCGCGGAGATGGGAGCTCTGCTGGAGGACATCGACTGGGCGATCGTACTGAGGACAAGCAGGGCGTGGGTTGGCACGTCGAGAGGGCCGGGCCAAAGGTTGCGGGAGAAGCCGCCTCCTGAGGACCTGTACTGGGCGCGGTGTGCGATGGACATGGACAGGGCGACAATTGAGTCCATGGGCGACTATGGAGTCAGGCTGGTGGACGTGGTGAGGCGGGTCGACAGACCGGACTGGCTGAAGGAGGAGACGGTGCGGCGCAACAGACTGAAGCTGACGGCATTGCAGGAAAAGGGGGCCCAGGTCTGTGAGACGGTCGGCGAGGGGAGGCAGGCTGCTGACGAGGCGCATTGGAAGCTCCAGGCGCTCGACGCGCTGGCTCAACCGCTGGCAGAGGGTCTCTGGGATGCAGCAACAAAGAGGATGCAAGAGACTGGGCGCGTGCAGTACGTTGACGGACTTCCTGTGGACCTAGAACCGACCAGGTGGATGGTCATGCCGACTTCACGGAAAGGCAGACGGAGCTTGACGCAGAAAGGCGTACCTTGCGCCCAGTGCGAGGCTGCGAAAATGACGGAATGCAGCCAAGATCGTTTCCTCCCCGGCAGTTCCAAGCTGGAACCCTGCTTGCGTTGTCAACGGATGGGCGAAATATGCATCCAAATAGACCCTGGTTTGCGGGACGCTGATCGCGAGGGTTTGCCTAGGTGGACCAAATACGTGGCATCTGGCCACGGCATTAGCAAAAAAGAAGCCCAGGCGAAAGCCGAAGAGCTGCTTGAGCCTCGGGGTAGGGTTTTCGTCAATGTTTGTGGTCTCATGGTTGATGCGGTCGATGTCAAGAATTTCGCTCCAGCCATGGTATCAACTTTGCAGGTTGAGAGCCTCAAGGCCAGGCGCAATCACTCCATGGCTGGAACCTCGAGGCTCGACTCGCCCAGGCCACTGTCACCAAGCGAATAATCGAAAGCCGAGGGATTTCGTGCCAGAATGGCCAAGATCCGTTAAGATGAATATTGGGCTGAGAAGGCAGAGGCTGCGGGAGCGGGCGTAGCAGACTGGGGTGGCGGGACGCGGGGAGCAAGATGACGAGGACCGGTTCGTCTCACGAGTGGGAGAGTTGGGTTGCTGTCCGAGACTAATGCAAAACCTGGCCCAGAGCGTCAAGCGGTTATCGTTGAAAGGATTGGTCCGGATGAGACCTCACGAGGAAGCAGACTTGATGAAGCATGATGTCGCATCTCGGCGAGGGACCATTGGTTCGATCAGCTTAGCTAATCAAACTCTGGAATGACTTCATGTCCAATATCAACCTCCCTCGCACATGAACGTCGCAATTCAGAGGTAGGCTTTATGGTACAATATTGTCTGGAGTCATTTGGGTGCATTTCTGGCTATCAATACGACTTTCGCAACGTTCTGAGACTAACAGCTGCGATAAAGCACTATTATCAAGCTCGCGCCGAGCTAGATATCCCGCGATCCCCTCATTGCGAGACAGGTAGAGGAAAGGCGCACTAAGACATCCCGGAAGAAACACTTTCCGCTCTGAAGGACTGACATTTCAAACTCGACATCAAACGGCATCATTTGAATCTTCTGCAACGACAGCACCATGCCTCCCCCGCCAGATCTCACGTCGTACATCCTGTCAACCCAGACCTCGGACGACATCTTCAAGTCCCAGATCCTTCCAGCCGAGTTCCCCTCGTTGGTACCAGCACCACAAACGCAGGCCGGACAACGACCCCTCGCAGTACTGATAGTAGGCCAAACCGGCGCCGGCAAAACCCGCCTTGCCCCCGCCGTTCTCAAAGCCCAGACCGCCCTCCGCGGCAGCCCCGCCCACATCATCGCAGACACCTACAAAACGTACCATCCCTCGTACGCGACCCTGACCGCCTCGCCAGCGACTGCACCTCTCGCCTCGCCGGCCACAGGTCCTGACGCCCGCCGCTGGCTGCGCCTGGCCGCGGCCCACGCTGCCGACCAACGCCTCGACCTCCTCATCGAGTCGGCGTGCCGCCACCCGGATGACTTCACAGCGCTCGCTGCCGCGCTCCATGACGCAGGCTACCGCGTCGAGGTCGTCGTGTTGGCTGTGCCGAGGCCGCTCAGCAGGCTGGGGATCCTAACGCGCTTCCACGAGAAGCTGCCCGAGGCGGGGAGCCGCGGGCTGCCGGTTCGCCTGACACCCATCAAGGTCCACGACGACTCGTACAGCGGACTTTTGAACGCTGCGCAGTGGATCGATGCACATCCCGAGACGGTGGATCAGGTTCTTGTCGTGAGGAGGGGCAACCTCGTCGCCTTCTCCGATGCCAAGGAGCGTCCTGACGGGAAGTTGAAGGGCCAGGCGGCGGCGGCGATCGTCAGGGAAAGGGAGCGACCCTTGACAGACGTGGAGAAGAACACTGCCGCAGAGGATCTCGCCAAGCTGGAAAAGAGGGACACGGCACTGGCTCAGGAGCTGAGGAGCATGCTTGCACCCCTCCTGGCCGAAATCGATCCGTCAAGCCTACAGCAACTACTGCCCCTGGAGTTTCCCACCGAGAGATGTAGGCGGGATGCCACCCTTTGGCTGGGCAATAGTTGATGTCGAACTGATAACTGGCAAGCGTGAGCTTCGGAGATGTCTTCATCATGTTTAAGATACAATTGACGTCCTCGTCGACAGTGAGAACCACCTCGCACCCGTACCGCATCATAACCTCGCCAAGTATCTGGGCATCGCTAAGATTCAGGTTGCAGTAGTATGCCACAGGCAGGTTTGCGTACAAATTGTCCCCGCTTACATGATACGTTGCGCCAGTTCTCTCATTGCTTCGTCTTTTGTACTCATCTTGACCGTTTTTGCAATTTGGACTGTCGCTGGACAGCATTGGCCGATGAGGACTGCTGCCGTCCCAGTTTCCTCGCAAGCGGGACGACCGCCAAATGACGTCTGTCCACTGCTGAATGCTGGTTATGGCCCATAATATTGGACTTCTGGTACCCCGCCTCATCAGCTTTGCCTTGACTATCAGTAATGATGATACTTGGTTTCAGTTGAGTCGGCTTCTCACGGCGCGGCACAGCTTCGTCGTTCTTCTGGCGAGGAAACCCAGTCTCAGCATGTAACTTCAAAGGCCTAGCGAAAAACTGTGAGACAGTCTTCAAAGGTCTAGAAACGTCTCGCACGATTCTGGGGCCTTGAAGTCGCGAGCTAGAATTGGCTGGCGTTGGCTGTTGACTGCTCGGTAATATAGAGTCAATTGCCTCAGCTTGTGCTCCTTCGTGGAGATTCGTATTCCTCTTGGAATCCGATTCTACCAATACTTTGGGGCCAAGATCGGGAATCTCCTCGGGACATGGAAAGACCTTCTTATCCCCGTTCCAAGATTGCTCGACGCAGAGCTTCAGGTCGTCGAGTCGTTTCTCGTGTTGCTCCATCGTGAACCAAGGGTGCTGGAGAGCCTGCGCCGAAGTCATTCTCTCCGAGGGGTCAACCACCAGGCATCGTTGGAGAAACCTGACGCCGATTGTGCTCAAAGTTGTCTGCCTGTCATCAACAATGCATTTGATGCAATTGATGACCTGGTCCTGACTATATCGGTAAAGGCCTCCAATGTCTTCTGTCGCTTGACTGCTCAAGACAAATAGCATGATGACACCCATAGCCCATATATCTACCGGACAAGCATGGCTAGTGACTTGATTAATTACCTCTGGGGCTATGTATCGCTCGGTGCCGACTCGCGACATCAACCTAGTCGGCCCTTCGAAAGCAGAGTTGCCAAGGTCGCTGAGCGCAATGCGGTAGTCCGGGCTCGGGCGAGTCATGAGAAGAATATTTTCTGGTTTCAGGTCCCGATGAACGATCCCGGCTTTGTGTAGGCAATGCACGCCATCCACGATTTGCTTCATGATCAATTTGACATCCCCCTCCCGAAATGGTGGCCCATGCAGCTCTCGCCGCTGTACAAGGGAGAATAGATCACCACCTGTGGCCAGTTCAGTGAAGAAATACCTGAACTCTGTCAATCTTCGTAATTCTATCGAAGGAATCTCGACTGACAGTGTATGAGGCGAGTATATGGCATGGACGTAAGAGATAACGTTTGGATGGTGTAGTTGCTTGACTATGTCAATTTCTTGCTTCCACCGACGCAAGGTCGTGGCACCGTCGACGCGCATGCGAAGTCGGTCAACATTCATGATCTTGCAAACCATTTGCCTTTTGGTGGCCACCTCAATGGCTAAGAGAACCCGCGCATGGGCGCCATTGCCGAGAGCACGATCTGTGACGTTAAATCGGGCAGCGAAGAAGTCCATCTCCCGTTGTTGAATAGGGCTTGGGACATAAAGCGGAACATAATCCTGCTTGAAGTGGAATGTCATACAAGGAATAAACTCGGAAACATTGGCGTCACGAGATGGCTGACCAGGAACAGTAATGACATCGCCATCGAGCAGGCAGTGGCCCGGTGTGATCCTCTTGGGGTCACCGACATGCTGTCCGTTGACGCGTATTCCGTTTCGAGACCTGCGATCGCGCACGTAGCATAGCGACGGATGGTACTCATCGAATGTGATGACGTAAAACTCGAAATGATCTCGAGAGTAGCCCTGATCATGCTGCTGACGGATGCGACTGTCAGGGTCAGAAACAAAGTCTATTTCGACGGCGCGACAATACCTACTCGCCGCGTCCATACTTCAGAAGTGATTCGGGATATATGGGTACGGTTTCTGAGTGTCATATGAGTTGGCTCCCAGCGCGTGACGCCAGCTCTAGCCATGCTTACCCGTGTCATCCTGGCAACGGCGGCCAAGCTCCAGCTCTGCAATTCGGCCATCGCGTTCACATGACATTGACTCGGTGTCTTGGGCCATGATGCGAAGTTTTGATAGGAAACAAGGCCTTGCGAGAGAAAACAAGATTGCAGACGAGTTCTTCGGGGAACTCTAGCATTCCGAGTTCGACAAGAATCACTGCACACTTAGGTGATGGACATGGCAGTCGGGCTCTTTGCACCTGCAGAGATACACATGGGTCTCACTTCTCGCAATCGCAATAAGTGCAAGAACCTTCCTACCTATCCGAGGCAACACAGCAGCACCGTTGCTCTCTGGGGCAGGCGCCATACATCGTGACCCCCCTGAGTACTGATCTATGGAGTTTCAAAGGCAGGTGCGGGTTGTCGCACAGTGCCACACTGTAGAGCGTCACTGCGGGGTCGTGGTGGACGTTCAGACGCACACGTGACGCTACAGGGCACCTGCCCTTCTCCCAATGGCATCTTAAGCTCCCGCAGAAGTTACGAGCTTCAGATATTCCTGATTCCTCACCAACAACTCTCGCCTCGGTCAACATGTAAGTGCCAAATCCCGCCACCCGTTTAGCTCCGCGCTGCACCGGCAACAGCTTGTACTTTGTCGGGGTAATTGGGTCTTCGCCACCGCGCCAATGTCCCCGACGACGTCTCTGTTGCTGCGATGCGCGCGCTTGTGCTCACCGGCGCATCAATTACATCACCCGTGACAAGTCGGCTAACATGCCCCTCCTCAGTCCAAGATGAGAGCCAAGTGGAGAAAGAAGCGAGTTCGTCGCCTCAAGCGCAAGAGAAGAAAGATGCGAGCCCGATCGTAAGTCAACACTCGTAGCGACATTGTCGCTGCCTCGACAAATGTTCAGTCACTAACTTGTCGTCAGCAAATAAACACCTCGCACATCACCTCGACCATGACCCCTCCTTCGAGATGACCACAAAAACGTCATGATCAGCGCTTGGAGCTGTGTGCGCCACATTACACCAAACCTCTACCACGACCCCGGTCTGCCGCCTTTACGGGATGGCAATTCATTCGCATTCTCTTCATCCAGGATTCGGACGATGGGCCGACGGCCAGGCATAGGCAAGGGTGGCCTGCAGGACTCTAGTTGGTTGGGACGGGTTATCAGACACGGAGCGGAGACTACGACAATATTGGAAGGTCGAGTGAGGTAAACGAATAAGTCGACAACGACGAAACGAAGTGTTTATGGGTCATGAAGCATGCTGCTGGACGACCCTTAAGAGGGATCTTGGACCAGAACGGCAATGACAATGAAAAAAGCAGTTTGCTTCAAATCAATCCTGCTCATCATGACAATCGTGTGACCGCGACATGTATGGCGTTGGCGTATCTTGGGTTCCAATCTGGGGAGTTTTGTGAGGAAACCCCGCCCTACCCTTTGTCGCAGCACGGAGCGACCTCATCAAGCTCCCACGTACCCCGCGTTCCACCGAGGTCATCTGTTTGAGACGAGTCATGCCTTGATAGCTGCGAGCGTCATAACGACGTCAACAGATGGGGAGATGAATGCCCGGCAGCTGCCTTTGCCAAGCTGCAAGTTGTCCACTCGAACGTTGATTTGGATTTGGGCTGGCTCGATCGCGTGCATCGAACGAACCTTGTGTCCCTCTTCCGGCTGCCGCACGTGCCTCTCGAACCTAGCTTTGGCAGGTGAAATCTTCACAGCACACCGCAGTGGCCACACAGCGTTCGATACGAAAAATGATGTCGATTCGAGGCAGCTTGTGCCCACAGCTAGACTAAAACGCCTGATCCAACCCAGCCCCGTCCCCAAAGCCATATGCAATACAATCGCGCCAGTGACCCAGACCCCGCGCCCACACCAGCTCATGCTCGGCCCTCTTCCCAAATCGCGAGCTTACCTGCAGTGCCTCAAGCCTTCGGCTTGGCGGCCCTCAGCTTCCAGTTCTCCTTGAACGCTCCCGCCTGTGCCTCCAAGTCCTGCTGCGTGACGCGGTCCTCGATGCTCTCCATGACGCTCGTGATGGTCGAGATGTGGTTAGCCTCGGACTTGTCGTCGCGGAACCGCAGGATGCGCCAGCGGCCCTCTTCGTCCTTGTGGCACTCGACAATGCGGTCGACGAGCGGGTCGCCGAGCCCCTTGAGCGTCTCCCACTCGTCCTCGCGAATGTGCACGTCGGCAAAGTACTCGTAGTTGCCGCCGTCGCGTCCGCTGCCGAGGAAGCTCCACAGCTCCGCCTTGGGCACGCTGTCGTAGTCGACGAAGGGCTCGTCGCTGCCGCCCTCAAACATGTCGACATCTTCTGGCTGCACGGTGGGGAAGTGCAGGCGCAGCCGGCAGTCGACCGTGTTCTCCTCGGGCGGCTTCCACTTGAGAATGTGGTTGTCGGTGCCGTGCTGGTACTTTGTGTGGACGCAGGTGAAGATGAGGCCGTCGTTGCCGTGCTTCAGGGTCGGCAGGACGACGTTAAAGATCTTGGGGATGCCATAGCTGAACTCCATCTGCTTCATGACGACATCGAAGGGCTGGAAGGCGCGTTCTTGGGGATAGTTGTCGAACAGCTTCGTGTAGGGGCGGATGATGCCGTCCTTGACGTAGGCAATGCGCTTGTCGTAGCTGCGCTGCATCAGGTTCTGGCCGTCTAGCACGAGGCAGTCGAATATGAGGAAGCGAGGAACCTGCTTGCCGTCCTCAAAATCGAGGACCAGCTCGCCATCGATGATTGTGCGCGTGTGCCATCCTTGCACATCGTCCTTCATTGGGAAGTGAAGGTTGTGGTTTTCGACGCGCCAGTAATCATTCTTGCGGTCGATAAGGTACACCGTCTCGGCGCCGGCCTCTTCGGTCAGATAGAGGAGGTATCGAATGCCATCGGACTTTTCGCAGACAAAGTAACTGAGTGGAAGGTGGATGTTAGCTTAGTCTTCTCCGAGGGAATGTACTCTAGGGACGAGAAATGAAGCTTACTCTTGTCTGCGGAGCTCAGCGAGGTGCTTGCGGGCAAAGCTGACAGGTTGTGCGCCAGGGAAGCCAATCTGATTTCGCTGCAACAACTCTGCGACGTCTCTTCGAAGCTGCAAGGCAAAATCGCGCGGTGCTTTGATGCCGGGCTCCGCGATGGCCTTTATGGGCCCATCGACCGGCGGCGTGTGTTCGTTCGGCGCAGGGCCGTCCATGTTGTTCAGTGCGACACCTATGTGACACAAAGGAGGGAAAAGTAGCTGCTGTCGCGACGAGGGACGAAGACAGATGCGCGTCTGTCTTATCGATAAGACAAGGTTGAGTAAGGCAAAGTGGGGAGAGATGCGGCCCTTGAAGTTAGGTAGGTAAGGTACCTGTAAAATCATCATTTAGTCATTTGTCCTGTGCAAAGTTCAGTGATCGCAAGGTACCCTTTGAGTTCATGGTTCGCCCTCTCTAGCACGAATGGCCCATCCGCCGTGCCATCCGATCCAGCCCCTTTCCAAAGGCCCTCGCAGCAACAGAACGACGATCGCCAGTCCCATGAAGCCGATTTTCGCACCTCCAGCCCGTGTCCACCCACCTTCAGCATAGAGCCTGTTTCCTATAGCTGCTCCTGACATTTGCCCGAGAAATCCACAGACTACGAAAGCAGAATTGACGCGGTTCATCGCTGTAGAGTCAATGCCAAAGGCGGCAACCCTGTTGGCCGTCTGAGACGTCTGCGTTCCCATATCGATAGCGATCGCTTCAATGATGGGACCCGCGATTGTTAGATTTCCAGCGAAGGTGCTGATGATGACACCCACTAATGCAAACGTCTCACCTACTAAGGCAGAGAACCAGGGCATAAACCTGTCCATGCAGATTCTGCCGTAGAATGGCCCAAGAACTATCGCAACAATGCCGATGAGCCCGAATAGTCCGATTTGAAGAGATTGGTACTCATAAGGCGGAGAAGCCAGGTGGAAGGTTAAAGTCGCCCAAAAACCAGAAAAGACGGCACTGGCGCAGTACGATTGGATACAAACTTGGAGCAGCAATGGTTCCGTGAATGTCATGTAGACCGTGCTGTAGAGCATGTGGAAATAAGTTTCGCCCTCAGGAGCCCTTGATGGGTAGTCTGGCATGAAGAAGTACAAGAAGACAAGGAGGAGATATTGGACGCCGAGCGCGACCCAGTATATGGTTCTCCAGTGGCCGTAGTTGGCCGAGATTCCGGAGAGCAACCTACCCAGTAGGGACCCGAGAAGGATCCCAGAGGCGCCGATTTGTACTGCACTTGCACGTCGGTTGGGCGGGACTTGGCCGCCGATGATGGGTATGACAAGCTGCGGGGTAATTGTAGTCATACCACAGATCATGCTGAGCGCCTGAAAGATTGGAAACGAAGAGGTCACGCAGAGGCCAATCCACTGAGCAACGATCAGCCTCACGCCGGAGAAGCTTTGGCGGTTAACCTTACCACGGTAGCGGTGACACCCACCATGACCAGTATCAGTGGGCGAGGCCGAAGCCAGTCACCGATGGGACAGATGAAGAACAGACCGACAGCGTAGCCAGACTGCATCAGCGTCGCCACGGTTGATGCCGTTTCGAAGTCGACATTGAAGTCTCCTGCAATCTTGTCCAAAACAGGCTGGTTGTAGTACAAGTTGGCCACGGTGAACAAGGCAGTCTATGGATTCATCAGTCACAGTTCCAGATCGCCTTAACGAGTTGTCTTAGTGGAACCTACTGAAGAGAACAGCAAGTTGAGCCGTAGTGTGAATGACGGGTCATGCTCAGAATCATAGCGACAGCGATGACCTCTCCTCTGCAGGAATTTGGCAGCTTCGTAAAAAGATGTGCAAACTCTCATTTTGACTCTTAACCTTGGAGTAGATGTGCCTGATGACTTATCAGACTGATCATGAAAGAGAATTACGCTTGTAAGGATGTGTTTCCTATGATGAACTTCTGTCAAGCCTGAATGTGTCAATGAAAGGATGAGGACGCCTTACTTTGCCTAATCTACTATCCTTTTATACTCGCAGATTTCAGGTCCACAATATTCGTCGCAATGGGGCAAGGCCTCTGTTATAACCAAGGTGCTTACATGTTGTGATTCCTTTCACACTGATGAAGCGTCAAGCTGCCTGTTGGCAGGATTGAACCACACGCCTACGCCTTAGGTTTACCAACAAGCACAATCAAACCTCGTCCGCGTTCGTCCCTGTTCATAAAGTCTTTGTTTAACCATTGTCACTGACAGTGCTCGTTTTACTCATCAAGGACTGCATTCGGTGTCCCCTTTTCTGGTTTCATCCTGCTTTGGTGTCGACTTGTTTCACAGTCTAGATCAAAACACAAAGCACTTGTTGGACAAGCCGGTGTTGTCATCCTGAGACCAGAGACGTGATGTCAGAAAGTCAAGGAACCGCGATTGCAACGTGTAAGGTCTTGCAAAGTCTAGGTGTAGTAGGAGGTCATTTCCCTGGCGTAAGCTTGATACCGATCATCTGCGTGGGGGACGCATCGGCGCGCGTATGGTCGCTTGCTTAGGTAGAAAATGGTCGATGGCTCGTCAGCGCTCTCATGCTGGAAGTCGCCGAAATTTGTCGAGCCCTGGGTTTGGTCCATCCAATTTGACTGGCAGCATATCCTAGAGAAGGTTCAGGAATAAGGGTCCTGCGCTCGGCTCCTGCATTTGTTCCGCGAGTTAGAAAACGCGATCGCGTACACCAAGACCAACAAGATGTCAAAGAACTCGAGCGTCTACTGCTTGCGCAACATGCTTGATGTTGGCCAATCAACCCTACCAAGATAGGCCACTTTCAGGAACTGCTGGATTCCGTCGGACGGAAAAATACTGCAATTATGCTCGGGAGAAAAATGGCCGAGCAACAAGCTCCGTTCCCCATACCCCGCATATCGGGCTCCGGCTTGGCGATCAACGGGTTTCCCCCGCAATGCCATAACCAGAAAGGGCCGTATCGAAGGACCACGATCCAGAGCTGAATTCCGGACGAAAGGGTCTTTCCGTTTCCACGGGAAATTATAGCGATTTTCAGATGATTGTAATGAGCATACGGTCAAGGGGCCACCCGTCTCGTCGACTTTCTGTGCCTCTCCGACCTTAGTACGACTCGGTAGTTTGAGATGCCTTCAGTCCTTGCTTGTATTTTGAGCATTTTGCTAGCAACGCAGCACGGGGTCCTGGGTCAAACGGTCCCAGCATCGCCGCATCTGCTAGCTGAGCTTGACTATGGCTCGTTTCAAGGCGCGTACTCGGAGGAGTTCAATATCTCTTACTGGCAAAAGATTCCATTCGCCGCGCCACCTACTGGCGTAAATCGCTTCCGAGGACCTCAACCTCCGGCTCCTGTGACAGAGAAGCCGTACAACTCAAGCCAATTCTTCGAGATGTGCCCTCAGAGAACAGTATGACTTGTCAGCGTGCCGGGGATGTCTTCTCCAAACAGTCAAGGCTGACTCTTGCGAACAGGTCAACGGCTCAGAAGACTGTCTATATCTAGGTCTTTACTCGCGCCCCTGGACGAAGGACCAACCACTTAAGCCAGTGATCGTCACCTTCTATGGCGGTGGATTTGCTCAGGGTTCTGCGTTTTTCAGGCTGCCACCTCCGGGGTTCCCTTACAAGACCAATGCGCCTCCGCCGTCAGACATGATCTTTGCTTATCCCACTTTGAATGTCTCTTCCGCCTCGGACATGATCATTGTCTACCCGAATTATCGCACCAACGCTTTTGGTTTCCTACCCGGAAAACGGATAGCCGACGACCCTCTCTCTGATCTGAACCCTGGACTCCTGGACCAGGAGGCGGCCCTCAAGTGGACCAAGGCGAATATTGCCAAGTTCGGTGGTAACCCTGATGATATCACCATATGGGGTCAGTCAGCTGGTGGCGGCAGTGTGCTCGCGCAGACAATCGGGCGCAGCGGCAAGCAGAAACTGTTCCACCGGGCCATGGCCAATAGCCCGTTCTGGCCAAAAGTCTACCAGTACGACAGTCCCGAGGCCGAGACGCTCTATGAGGAGCTCGCGAACCGCACAGGCTGTGCGGGAGTAGACAGCCTAGCCTGTCTGAAGCGAGTGGATGTGCAGACGATCCGTGATGCGAGCCTGAAGATTTCGGGCCTGCTCAAATACACAACGTCTGCATTCAATTGGGCCCCAGTCATTGACGACGAGTTTCTAACAGAGTCATTGTCGGAAGCCACGTCTTCGACTACCGTTGAGAGAGCCTTTGCGATGCACAATACACACGAAGGCGAAAGCTTCATCCCTCCGAGCCTCCAGGGTGCGGCGAATGAGACGGCCTTTGATCAGTGGCTTCGCGGATTTCTGCCTCACTTCAGCGACTGCGAGATCGCCGCCGTGAAGAGGCATTACCCAGCTGAAGGAACTGCAGAGGCCATTAACTACGACAGCACCTGGGTGCGTGCGGGACTAGTATACAGAGATAATGTGTTGTCATGTCCCGCCTTCTGGTTCACAAACGCGGCTGCACGGGGCTACCTGGGCGAGTATTCGCTAACACCCTCGCTTCACGCAAGTGACACCTTCTGGGTGCGCCATCTATGAGCTCCAATTAAGGACCATACTGACACGAAATAGTGGAATCGAATTAATGCCACGCAACTCCAGAAGCCCTCTTATTATCGAGGCTATGCCGGTCAGTCAAGCAAAGTTTAGGCTACGGAGCGCAATGCTGACCATGATACAGGCGCCATCGCGTCCTTCCTGATGAAAGGGGACCCAAATGCTCTGAAGCTCACTCCGGACGACGTAGCCGGCGTGCCGATCATTCAAGATGGTCGCGAATGGGTCATTACTCAAAACGGCTTTGGGACAGCCGACTCGAAGCGTCTGGCAAGCCGCTGTGCCTTCTGGCGAAAAACTTCAAGACGGATACCAGTTTGAAAAAGGTTATTGCATACTTAGGGCCCAATGCTTGCTGGCATCCGGGCGAGCCGCTCGCAGAATCGAGATACGGCCCTAGAAGCAATATGTAGAGCTCACTCAACATCAAAATCAGTCCTGATCATGGGTGAGCATAGGCCGAAAGCTATCGTTTCCGCACATAACGATTCATACTGAGTGTTCAAATCCTCCCCTGACGATTGCTAGCTTGCCACCACGCGTTAAGAGAACGTCGCCTTGTACCATCGCAGAAATGGGAACTGTGTCCCCAGAAAACCAATCGTAGGGAACAAAGAAATGGCGGGTAACATCGGGCGGCGGAAGCTCCTGGTCGTATGTATCTGGCAGTAGTGACCCATCGATGATCGTGGAGCAGACCCAAGAAGCGTGATCAAGATAAATTAGGTTGCCACGCCTATCAAACCCGATGATGTGGGCGATGTTGAACGCTGGACTCAGAATTTTAGGCCTGAGAGGGGGGTCTGACTGTCCAAAAGCTTCAATGCTGAGGCTTTTTGAAACAATGGCCACGACATCCTGGGTTCTGTACCTATTGTCCTCATGTGCGAGCTCTAGTAAGACCAACGAACTCCTATCAAGTCCGCAAGTCATGCCATTGCGGAGCTCTGATGTACTTTCGCCCAGCTGTAACGGAAGGGAATTGACCAGCGATAGGTCTGCCCATCTGTAGATGCCTAGCTCGGTAGCCTCGATACAGATCAAGTGTTGTTGAGATTGCGGGTGGGGCAGCCATTTGCGGGCGCCTGAGATCATCTGATGAGGCCGCACGCTTTCTTGCTTTCCCCCATCCAGAGAGATCAAATGGCTGGCCTCGCGTGTCAATACTAGAAGCTTGTTCGCTGTCTCTCCGATCAGGACATCGACGATAGCCCAGCCACCACTCTGCACGCGAAACTCAAGAATAGGCGTGGCTGGGCCTGTCCAGGTATCACCAGTGGCTTTTGTGAACCTGTGTAACAAGATACAGTTGGCAACATCAACGCTTAGGAGAGCCTCCAACTGATTGCACCATGCTATTAGACGAATGGACGCCTGGTGATCACAAAGCATACACAAAGGCTCTGCTTTCGTCCGGTCATACACCATGACTTCGCCATTGTTCTTGCCTGCGAAGATGATCTCACCCGAGGGGTGGGGGACTAAGGATGTGATTCGACCTTCTATTGCCGAATCAGGACGCTCAACAGATGACAACGTCGTGCCGAGGGCACTGTCGTTCTTTGAAAAGTCTTGCAGCACGGTCGCCGGCTCCCAGATCGTGCACTGCGAGCTTCTGATGTCGGATAAAAGCAGACCATCCCTGGCAAAACTGAGTTGCTTTATGTACGAGTTGTAGCCCTTTAGTCGATACAGTAATTTGAGTGTCTTGAATTCAAACAGGTCGATAATGCCCTGCGTGTCACCGGCTGCCAGGAGGCGTCCATCAGGGCTCGCGGCGAGAGACTGGCAATGCTTACGAATGCATCCCAGCTGTTGCTTTGCAAATGGGTCAATAATGGCAAGTTCGCCATCAAAATAAGAGACGGCAAGCAGTAAAATATCGGGATCTGGGTTGAAGATCATGGCATCGACGGGGCAAGTACTTGTCTCTCCAATCCCATTCGACTTTCCACAGCTGCCAGCATATGCATCCTCGTTCATATCCCACAAAGTGATGGGATGATTAATGTAGGAGGCAGCAATCATCTGATGATTGACCGATAATGCGAGTGCACGTGGAACCTGGCGGGGTGGTGCGCGGTGCAACCCTGGGGTATTGCTCCATGGACTCTGAGTCGGCTCTTCTTGTATGTCATTGTGGCCCAAATCCCAAGATGCCACGTAGTTTCTCTCGCTGGCGACGTAGAGCGTCCCTTCATCCCAGGTCATCTCGACTGGTCGGGGAGGGCATTTGAGACTCTTCACTAGGTTGCCGCTTCTGATATCCCAGACCTTGAGCATTCTCATGCTTAAGGTTATCAGAAAATTGAGTTTTGCCATGAATCCAATGGATTTGAGTGACTCTCCATGGTCTATCGTCTTGTATTCCTGGAAAGAAGTGGCATGGTACATCATGACGTGTCCCGAGTCAAGACCGACTGCCATGTACTCATCCCCATGATACAAAGCGCTCGGATGGCCTTGACTGAAGTCAAGGCCTAGAATCTTATCATCCCAATGTTCATCAGCAGCTCCAAGAACGGAGACCCTCCGAGTCTGCCCGCTGGTCCGAAAGACTCTAGAACTGGTCGGGCAGAACGGGGGTATCAACGAATACACCGCTGATGGGGCAATTGCTAGAGCATTGGCGAACAGAGCGAGAAGTCTATTCAGATCTATGACCCATTGCTGAAGGACGCGTAAATGAGTGTTATCGCCTGTCGTTTCAGCTTTGCCAGCTCTGATGTAGGTTGCGAGGTGTCCGGACGTTTGGGTAAGTTGGGTGAGATTCTTAGCCTCGGCAACAGCCTCTATCCAGCTTAGAACATTAGACTCGAAGAACGTGGATGCTAGATGCAATGGCTCGGGGGCCAGGGCGTCTGCTCCGGAGAGGTGGTGCGAGTACGCGGCGCATGCGTAGAGGGAGAACTCCTGTCGCGACCTCTGAACCTGCGCAAATGTACGTCGCCGGTTGGTCCGGGGGGGCTTCATTTCATCTCCGGCGAGGTATTTCAGGCACATTTGGGCCATACGGGTATGAGCCTTGGTCTTGTCGATGGCAAATTCGGAATCCAGACCGTCGCTCAGAAGGAACTCGCGTGCTGTCTCGTGTACCATTTGCACCCTCTGAAACATATCGACGACCACAAGTTGCCCGCATAATGCGGTGATGCTCTCTTCCAGTCGTGGAAAAGAGTCATTGAGATCCAAAGCAAGTGCGTCGTTGAGTTCGCCAACTGAGAGGGGTCGAACTGCACAGGTGACCCACATGAGTACGGCTTTCGCCAGTGCCCTTCCTCTCGTGAGCTGTGACATGGAGGCCAATGTTCGCTTATACACTGACTCCATTCCTCTCGGTGTGTCTTCAAGTACTTGGTTGACTTCTTGCGTGCTGTGGCAATGTAGCAATTCCTTGAGCACCAAAATCGTCCACAGAAACGACCCTCGTGACTTGTCAAGTATGCTCTCTGCCAAAGCCGTACGATCTTCCGGCTTCACAACCCTCAAGGCCTGAGTGCTGCGCTCAATAAGAAGTATGAAATCTTCGCGCGTCTCTGATATTGTGACTGCCAGTGATGGCAGTGGCTGAAATTCAAGTGAGGACAAACGCTGGTCCACGTCGGCAGTGTCTCGGCTTGTAATAAGGATTCTCAAGGGGACGGTACTCTCAATCTTTGAGAACAGACCCTTGAAAACCGTTGGGTCGCTTGAGCATTCATCAGCCGCATCGATGACCCAGTGATGCCTAGCCATTTTATCATTGAGTACGCCAGGCGAGAAGAGAATCCTCCAAAGATGACCCTCGTCTGCATAATCCAATCGAACACCGTCAGCCTGCATCTCCAAAATAGCGTTGGCGACGGTGTCGTCACAGCAAGCCATCTGGAAAGCCAGCGTACGGAGACATCGGTTCAAGCTGGCTTTTGAAGCATCGCCCTGCTTGAAGAAGAAGTAGCTGCAGTGACGGCCAGACTCTTTCAGACTTTCGATCACATAGCCAGCAAGGATGGACTTGCCAGCGCCCGGGCTGCCTTTGACCCACAGAGTCCTCTCAGCCCCCGAGTCTCCGTCTTGCCATACCACATACTTGGGTTTGGTCGAGATCCATTGACAGGTGTTTTTCAAGCGAGACTCGCAGACACTAAGGAAGTCGTCGTCGATAATATCGGAAATGTCCAGATATGTCTTGAGGTCGCGGATTCTGTTGCGCATCTCTTGTTTCTTCTGCTCAGGAACAACAGTGGCTAGTCGATCTACAGTCATGGCAAGCGCATTTCGCAGGGTAGTGTAGGTGACGTCGATTGACGAGTCGAACTTGCAAATTGATCGATGATCAGCGTTCATGGGCACTTGATGCTCCCCGCTATACCCCAGAACTGCCGATTCCGGATCGACGATCAAACTGTTGAAAAGCCTCATGTTCTGGGTTTCATAGAATGACCAGAGCTCGAGGCCAGACGAGTAGTGTCGAAACTCGTCATTGATGATCTGGATAGCGGACGAGTTTCGCTCCAAGTCTCCGACATAGGCTCGGTCGTAAGCAACCTTGAGGATACTCCTCAGTGTCGTCGCTGAGTCGGCGCCGCGATGCGGCGTCGCGAGAAAGTAAATAGTGCTAAAGCGACTGGCTAGTGATTGCTGCGTTATGTCTTGCTTGGCCAAAAGATATGCTTTCTTGATTACCAGGCCTCCCATACTATGACCGATGGCGACAATGCGTGTGTCGGAATTGGCCAGAAATGGCGATGTACTGATGGCGGCAAGCAGCGATTTGCCAATGTGGTGAACGTTCAGGCAATCTTCTTTGCCTTTGAGATAGTCCGAATCATATCCATAACTATGAACGCGAACATGCTTAAAGGCGGCATCCTTGGACAGCCACTCCTGGGGCCAGTAATGAGATTGGAGGCCTGACTTGCTCCAGGTTTTTCTCGAACCTCCTCCGAGGCCGTGGACAAAGATGAAGTCAACTTTGGGTGCCGAGGGCTCATGAAGGACATTCAAGCCTAGTGGTCCCTTTGTGGCATTCGCGCGAATATGCGATGAGTCAACTGATGCTTGAGAAGAGGCTCTGGAGAAGAAGAAATCCCTTGTCGAGCTTGCAATCAAGCTACGGTGACCCGAAGAGACCGAGATAGGTGCATCGGTGTCTGTATGACGCTGTCGTCGAAAAATCTGTGGCGGCGAACGTGATCAGCATAAGATTTGTCTGGATCGGGAAAGCAAGCTTGGTGTGTTGACTCGTAGGCACACCATCTCAGCACTACGTAGGTACCTAGATAGGGAGGGTGGAGCGACTGGGTACCTGGACCATGATTTTCAGCCTTCACGAGGATGAGGACAAGTCGAACGTTGGCTGGCATGAATCCGCTATGTGTTATTACTACATGTTGTTCTCAGTTCTATCGACGAAGTCAATATTTTAAGAGAGATGAGGGGAACGAAGGTAGTGTTGGTGATGCTGGTCGGTGACTGAGGTAGGGATCACCCCACTTGCATCCCGGCGCCTCTCTACCTACCGTTCTATGTTCAGCAGCGCTTCGTGTCACATTATCTGCAGTAGAGCCAATCAAGATGGAACAGCAAGCGACCTTGTGCGTCAACCTGCAACCCTGCATGCATGAGTCCCAACCGCCATTGTACAAGAGTCAAAAATAGTTTAATGGCGAAGATTGGTGTTAGCCGGGAGGGCCGGCTCCTGATGGCCTCCGCTCGAGTTTTGCGCGTCGTGCTCTACCGAGTTTGACGCCTCAAATGGCTTTTATTCAGTGTTAATGGCTTCGTCTAGGTCAGATCGCTCGCAGTCGCCGCTGCCTCGATCACGACCGCATCATTCATACGCCGCAATTCCGCAGACCCTCTCGATGCAATGGGTGGAGAATCAGAAGCCAAACGGGCAAGAAACAAGGTCTTCAACCCCCTGATGTTGAGTGTAGCAACGCAACGGGCCTCTGGGCTTTTTTCCCATCCTCAAAATCAAAAACGCGCATGTACAGTTGCTCATGAAAACGCTCAACTTTCGTCGATCTTGTCGATCTCGGCCTTGGCCTCCTTCCAGGTCTCCTGGTTCTTCTTCGCCCATTCAATCTGACTCTTCGCGTACGCCAACTGGGAAAACTCGTCAGTATATAGGATAGACAATACGCGTGAGCCCAGGAACTTACCATGTAGCGGCGAAGATCTTCTTCCTTGTCCGCCTGGAACCTCTTGAGGTCCGTCAGGATGCTGAGACTGGCATCCTGCACGTCGTGCTCGGACGCAACCTGTGCCTGCTGCAGCTGCTCAATGCTCTCCCGTGTCTTACCGATAAGGTCGCGACGGGTTCTCTCGGGATCGACGTCCGCGACACCCTGGATGGCGTGGCGGATGGGACCAAAGATCTTGTTGGTGATCGAGTTGTTGCTCTGTACCTTTCTATGGCCAGGGCTTGAGTTGCTTCTCTGCGGGATGCCTTGACTTGCCGAAGGAGCTGGTTCGCCGTGTGTCGGAGGGAAGTCGGAATCAATCGAGGCTGTGTCCTCAGTCTCCCTTGAGTACTGTGGCGAGGTGCCCGTCTCTCTAAGACTGGTCGATCGCTTGGGCGGAGGCGTGTGCACCTGACTGCTGTTAAGGTATTGCTCGATGCGCCTCGACTCAGCTTCGCTCCGCTCAAGCTCCTCCAGCTGCGCCTTCTTTCTGTTCAGCTCATCATTCGTCTGCTCCTGCTGAATACGCTTCAACTGGCGGTACTTGAGTACATTCCGGACAACTCCGGCGAATTGCGCACTCTCGCGCATCGGCTCTGCAAAGCTAGCTCCTAGGGAGCCCGCCAGCTCCTCTGTCGCAATGTAGGAAGAGTCAGCGGCCTGGCCGACCCTCTCGATGGCTGGACCGAGCGTGGCTGACGGCTCTGACAGGGCAAAACCGTTGAAGCGGGAGCCGAGATCGCACAGGTCGGCAGCCAGAGACTGCAGATGGCTGACGGTTCGGCGGTTGACCTTTTCCATCGGACCTGTGAGGAGTGACTCGAGGTCCTTGCTGGAAGCTTCAAATGCATTAAAGTAAGGATCAAGCTGCTCCTCGGTGAGGTTGCTGTTGTCGGGCGGGAAACGGCCATGGGGAGTTCCCTGTCCATAAGACGATGAGGGGTCGGCGTGACCTCCGCCAGCCTTGAGTTTGGCTGAGCTCGAGGGCACAGGGAGATAGCTGTGGGCGGCAGAAGCGTTGGCGGGATCCAGGGGCGGGGCCCTCAGGACCGACTTCGGGATGGACGAGATGGGATGTGAGTTGAGGACCTCGCTCTGTCTGGATGTTAGCTTCAAGATTCAAGCGACCCGTCTATGCACGGAGCAGAAATATACCCAGCTAGCGTTAGGGTCAAGGAACCGCCACCAGACACCGTCTTCTCTGACTTCGTTCATCACGCGGCAGCGGTTTAGGAACACGGCTAGCATGCGCTTTCGCAGGTCGATGATCTGCTGATCCTGCTTCGCGTTGGTGGGGTTGGCCGCATAGTCGGCCATGGTGTGCTTCTCAGGGATGGGGGGGATGATGAGGGTGGGATGAAGCCTAGTGAGCGCGTCGCGAAGGGTCGCGAACTCGGAGTATCGGCGGCGGACCTCGAGGTTCTAGGGCATGTCAGTAGCCTGCCGGGGGCGTCGTTTCGGGAAGGAACGAGACGTACACCTGTGCGGATGGTGTAGACGATGTACTTCCCACCACTCTCTGCGCTCTTGCCCGCATCTGTAATCAGGATAGGCAGGCTCGGGTTCTCGTACAAGATCTGTTCGATTCGACTCTCGTAGCCGCCAGGTTTGCGCCGAGGAGCAGCCTGCTCTGGGGCTTCGACCTCGTCGTCACTGCCAACGTTGCGGTCGAAGGCGGGTTGTTGAGGCGCATCCTCGCTCGTGGACGAAGGGGTGTTCGGAGCGTCAAACCGCTGCTGGTCTAGAAAGTCCCATTCGTCATCAGCATCGTGGACAGGAGAGGGAGAGGTGGAGGCAGGAGGCGGGTTGTCGTGCAAGGGAACGTCCACGAAGGGAAGCTCCTCCTCACGTGCGTCGCCCTGCAGAGGTTGATACTCGGGAGCATCCCAGTACACGGATTGATCCATGATGGGCTGTCGTCTTCCAAGCTGTGAAAGAGGGTATGGTACTGGGGTAGAACTTACGGGAAGTCGGAGAGGCAGGGTTCGCGGAGGAGGAGGTCAAGCTGTCCCGGCGGTCAAAGCTTGTGCCATAGGGATTGTTGTCTTCGTCGTTCCACATGATGGAGGGTCGAACAAGGAAGGCGCAATATGCGGATCTGGGATGAAGGCTTTGGCGGGCGTGCGGACGGGAGGCTCGTCGCGACAACAAGGCGGTGCGCAGTGAGGTATCGCGATGTGCGGGCGGAGGACGAATGGGGGCGGCGGGGGAGGGGTGAGCTGCGAGTTCGCCGGCATGCACGGATGCAATCGTGGCAGGTAGGGTAGAGCTCTGGGAATACCGATGAACGGTCTTCACTGAGAAGAAGGGCGGTCGTCAAATGCCTGTAGACGGGGAAACGTGGCCGCGGTCGGAGATGTTGGTTCAAGGTGACCGGTAAGAACGGACGGACCTGGTCAAGCTCCAAGAATGATGTCGCTCCCGAAAGTGAGTGCCTGGCCTGGACGGTGCTGGGTGCAGGTGCTGGGGTTGGGTTGTCCAAGTGCCAATGACGACGCAGATGCAGGCACGGGCCACAGAGCCTGGTTATGGTCCGTGCGTCTATCACATCCGATAAGAGCTCAGCTCAGGCAGGGTCCAACTGTTCACAGCAGCACACCATCATGGCCATGGCATCAGGTCACGACCTTCAGCATCCTTCAGACACAGTGTTGTGCGGTTTCTTTGAATAGGAGTTTTTTTTTTTTTTTTTTTGTTGGCAGCTCCGTCATTCAATGCCCTCATATTGCCTCCACCAAGCTCTTGAAGCCATGTCATGCCGCCTTGCCAGAATCAACGTTTGAATACCTTCAACATGCCATGAGACTCAATCCTCCAGCTCCATGCCCCTCCATTGTACCGATCATGCAGCCCAAAAGTCGCCAGTCGCCCTTTTCTTCCCGGTGTGTCTAGCATTTACGACTGGATGCGCTCCGACTTGCGATGAAACTTGCTGACCAACCCGTCCCTCCTCATAACGACCACCCCCTTGATGGACAGGCACAGGAGCAACAGGGTCAAGTGCCACATCAGTGGCCGTGCAAGACTGCATCCGGGCTTCCTTTGCCGTGAAAGACCTTGGAAAACCTCTCATCAGCATTTCCTTCCTGAAACTTGAATTGGGATTGTCAAGGGCACCCACCTTCTTTCATGTGTCCTCCTGGACTTCTCTCGGTCTCGCCTCTTGTCTCTCCGCAACTCATCGGGAAGAACCTGCGACTTTCGTTCTTTCACCTGCGTCTTCCACTCACCCGAACGCCTGTCTGTCGGTAAACGAATGCCAACAGCCCCCAGTATCAAAGACATGACCGTGCCAGCTCGGTCATCGGCCTGCCTTCCCAGGCGGTGGTCGTGTGACCGATTTGTCTTTGTGCGTTCAGGTTGTGAACAAGCGCTGGCCACAAATCAATGGCTGCTGAGAATCTCAGCAGTAGGGATGACGAACCGCCTGTGGGTGTGAGCACCTCCATCGGTGAGTTCTGCACCATCGCCATCACGACTATCCCGAGAGATGGAGACCTGGGTGCTCGGCTTTTCACCATGTCCGGAGTCACGACTGACGCTGCGGCGGCTTGAATGGCGACGGTGACCAGGCGAGAGAATAGAGGCAGTACCAGAGCCAGCACGAGTTGGTCTATGCGGGGTAGGCAAGACATAGTCGTCGCTGTACACAGTGGCAGCATTCGACTCGGGAGAAAGGGGTTCGACGGGAACTCGGACTGGATAGGGTGTTTCGTGACCATGCTCCTCGGCATGCATCGCGGAGGGCTGGACATTGTGATTGGATTGACGGACCTGAGCCGGGTTGACGCGCTCCTGAGACTCTTGGCGCGAGCTTGCAATGGTTTCTGCGCGCCCAGTCTGCATTCCGAAGAGTCTCATGAACTTCTGGCCGATGGTAGGAGCACGCGGGTAGAGGCCGCCAGGATATTGCTGACCATTGGTCTGACGATACTGGTAGCTCTGGCGCTTCTTCTTCTTGGTAGTGTGTTCCTTGTTCTTCTCCAGGCCTGCTCGGTCCTGAGACTGTTGCTCGGTACCAGGTACGAGCACCGGTTGGATATTAGGCTGGTAGATCGTGGGAGGACGAGAGATCCCCTCTTTGTGTGGGTGAAATAGCAGAGGGGGGTTCTGGTAAATCGGGCCAGTCGGGGTGGGATACGACATGATCAGCGGGAAAAAGACAGGCGGCTCGGCGGTCGGAGGTCTGACACCGGGGAGTGTTGGTAGCGCGTTATCGGTGTAGCGAGAGACGATGGAAGCGCGGCGGCCATCCTCGGGCGACGGCTGCTGGCGGCATCGGGTACGACGCATGGCGATATTGTCACCGTTACGGGCCCATCCGGCCTCTCTGCGGCTAGCTTTGTAGTAGGTGACAGCAAGAAGCAGGGTGAGTCCAATGACGATGCAGCTGATGACAATGCCAAGCTGCTGGGCACCGTTCAGACAGTTCCAACCCGAGCAAGACGCTCGCTTGTTCTCCGAGGCAGGCACGGTGGGGCTGGAGACCTCGATGGCGACCCGGGGATAGACAAATCTGACGTGGTCGGCAATCTCTTCTGCCGAACCGTTCCAGACATTACTACCTGTGAAGCCGACGCCAGAGATCTGATCGGTGTGGGTAATCACTGGCATAGTGAGCTCTGTGTGCCGGGAGTACGTGATCGAGTAGTGGTGATTATTCAAAGAAGGGTGAATAGAGTAGCGTAACAATGCCAGAATGGTAGCCGACTTTTGAACAGTGGGAGGAGCCGCAAGTGTCTTTTGGATATTATTCACGATCTGACGAGCAGCTAACGCAGTTGGTGGGCTTGGTCTCTCGTGGTTGCCTACGAAGGACAGATGGGGAAAGACTAGACTTCGCTGCCCATTGAATCACATGCGCTACCCAGAGCTGGAAAATCACTGGAGTGAAGTATTGCAGTTTCGAAGGCTCTTGGAGAGGAAGACATACTGGTCTTTTGCAAACGCTTCTCATTGATGCTCTTCTCAACCACGAATGATGGGATATCGAGGCAAAGAACAAAAAGAGTGTGACACAAGAGTGTTATAAATATAGAGTCTGGAACTCGTACTCTATCCTGAAGACAGTGATTCAAACTGATAGCTATGGCTATGAGATGTTGGCACCACTCGATTCACTCCACATCCTGTACGAGTCCTCAAGATCGACTTCGTGTGCAGTAGAGCGTATGCTTGCTACATCTTCCCTGAAGCTATCAACTCTAGTGGCGCTTGGAGCGAATGACCCATCGGGGCCTGCGTCTGAACAAGCGCAAAATGCAGGTTATACGGATGTCCAGTTTCTTCAGCGTCCACGGTACGTGCGCAAATGCCGAATAGACCGTCTCATTCCATCTCCACCGAAAGGGGTACACAACAGTAGCAGCAGCACAAGCTGATTCTCGGCAATCTTGATTTTAAACCAAACAAGACCATGGAGGTTCCATACCATCCGCTTGGGGAAGCACTTCATTTCCAAGCATCATGCATACAGAGCGCTTCATGCCTCCAGCTCTCAGCAGGCGGCGGTACGCATGTCGTTGCCTCACCGAGAAAAGCGGATGGATGGACGGTGTGCTAATGGTGTGGGTTTAGGTGGCTACGGAGGCCCCGCCACTACCACATTGCTCCCCGAGTCGAGACCACTGGAAATGGAAGGCGGCCGATGTGCGTTTTAGGTAAGCGAAAAATTACGCGCTTAGACCTCCCCACTCAGCCCACCACGTCGCCCTGCAGTGGAGGTTTTCTCAAGTCACGTGCAAGGGCAACGGGGTTAGTTGTGCATCCCACAATTCGCCAACAAATTTCGACTTGGATCTTCTCTTACGAAGACAGACCATCAACCATCGACATCAAGGCAACCACCTCGACAAGTTGCCCAACATGTCGCTCGTCTCAGGGGAGAAGAGTATGTCTATTGCTCTCAGCCGGCTGCCATGAATCATCTGCTAACGGATACCTCGCAGCGAACTTCCAGTTCATTCTCCGACTTTTGAGTACGTCTACTCTCGATCGCGCGATCGCGAAACCCCTCGACCGACCACCACCCCGATGCCATCGATTCTAACAACATGTGCAGACACCAACGTTCGCGGTCAGGAGAAGGTCATGTACGCGCTCACCAAGATTTCTGGTGTTGGCCGTCGTTACTCCAACATTGTGTGCAAGAAGGCCGATGGTGCGTAGCTTCTCTCGTCCATTCGCCACCGCAAAGGCAGATGGGGTCTTCGAACACAGCGACGAGTACTAACGAGGACTTGCAGTCGACCTGAACAAGCGCGCCGGTGAGCTCACCTCTGAGGAGCTTGAGCGTATCGTCACCATCATCCAGAACCCCACCCAGTACAAGATTCCCGGCTGGTTCCTCAACAGGCAGCGCGACATTGTCGACGGCAAGGACTCCCAGATCCTCGCCAACGGTGTCCACTCCAAGCTCCGTGACGATCTTGAGCGCCTCAAGAAGATCCGCGCCCACCGTGGTCTCCGTCACTACTGGGGCCTCCGTGTCCGCGGTCAGCACACCAAGACCACTGGTCGCCGTGGCCGTACCGTCGGTGTGTCCAAGAAGAAGGGTGGTTAAGCGTATCGCTGTTGTTGAAGGGAGACGGCAGGGAGGATTCGGTCCGGAGGGCAAAAGGCGTGACACGGCTTGGTTTTCTTCCCACCTTGATTCCTTGCGTTACATCATCACATCCATTGGGGGATTGCTATTTGGGCCATGCGATGACATCCGGATGGTGGTTCTCGAAAATGAGTTCGCCAGACCAAAACAAAAGAATCAAAACTGCGTCTTCCTGTCTTACGTGACCTTGAATGATGACTTGATTGATGACGCCGTCCGAAAGAAGAGAATACTGGCGGCTCAAACCTGTGGTAGACCTCTTCAACCCGATCATGTATGATTCCTGTGAGAAGCACCCCGACTACCAACAGGTGTGACTTGAAGCCTCGGCACAGCACATCGTGTAAGGAACAAGCGATCGACGCTAAAGATGACCCGTCGGAGAGGGTGAGCATGACCACCACGTGCCACTACACTACAGCTGCGCAACAAATCTTCAAAATTGAGTAATGCTTTTCGCCCGCCTAAATGCCACGATCGCTAGTCGCTCGTAAGGCTATGATCATGGTAGAAAGATATGTCTGCAAAACAGGTATCAAGAGTCCCGTGTCTCGTCTAATCCTCGTGTGTGATGGCCATATCGAGCACCTCAACACGACCCTGACCTCTCGTCTCGTTGCCGATGAAGTCGCCCAGCCCCTTGAACGCACCGGGCTCAACGAACCCAGAAACCTCCCACTCGGAACCGACGACGTCCTGGCTCTCCACCTGCTCAAAGTACCCTAGAATCCTATCCTTGACCGTGCCCGGCGCTCCCTTGGCTCCATCCTCCCCAGCGCCCTCTTCCTTGGCAGCCTTGACACCCTGCTTGAGCACGCTCGTCGCGCAAGTCACGCGCAGCCTCATGCGCGCCCTTTGCACGGGGATCGGTTGCGCCGCGATCAGCGCCTTCATGGCCTCGAGCGCCTGGCTCTTCGCCGACTTGGTCGTCGTCACACCCGTCCACACGTGCTGCGCCCGTGGCTTGGCGCCCCCCTCCTCCTCCCCTCCGTTGCCGCTCGGCGTCCCCGTCCCGCTCGCCGTCTTGCTGCCGGTCTGCTGCTGCTGCTGCTGGCCCTCGTGCGCAGCCGAGCTCAGCATATCGAGGGCCTTCTCGATCATGCCCCTCGTGTAGACCCGCTTCGTCCTCGGGTCCACGAGCCGGCTGCACACGATGCCCAGCACCTCGTTCTGCACCCGCTCGAGCTGGGCCGCCCGCTCCTTCTCGCCGACCTGCAGCTCGCCCTTCTTCAGAATCTCCAGCACCACGTCATCCGTGCTTTTTCCCTTGCCAAACGCCTTCTCCAGGTCCTCCTTGGGCGCCGTCTGGCCCTTGGACACGTTGAGGAAAACGGAGGGGATCTGCAGGACGTTGTCGAGGTCCGTCTCGATGCCGGAGCGGTATTCGAGGACCTTGTTCTTGTAGCACGCAATCTCGAATCGCTTCTTGCCCTTCTTCAAGCGCACAAGGGAGACATTTGTGAGCTTGATCTGGTTGGAGGGCTGTTGTATCATGCGGCCAGACATGATGGGCGAAGGTAGGGTTGGTTCTGCGCAGGGGCTCGGTATTGGGGTAGTTTCTTTTTCTCGTGAAGTTCCGCTCAGGGGGTTTGGGTATACAAAATCGGAATCGGAGTGTGAGGGGGTGGCTGTGAAGAAATCCTAAGAAGCCGGTGGTGCGTGGGAAGCAAGCAAAGCGTTGCGATCTTTTCTTGGGCGTTGGCGGGGGAGGGGCAGTCGTACCTTTCCTGGTCTGACGTCGGCAAGTGGCGGTGACTAAGGCGGAGGAGCAAGGGGTGTAAACTCGCACTCGATGCACGTGATGCTATGCCCGCCAACAAGTCATTTGCAGACATTGAGAATTTCTCTTGAGTAAACAAATTCAGTAAGATTTTGCTTTGTGGATTTGATTGAAACTACTGAAGCTGGCAACGAAGCGCAAAGCCGCCTGCGTTTGCAAACATTACGCTGCGTAGATACAAAGCAACGAATGCTATTCGTCCAACTAGCGCAAATCGATGTCATCTGAAACCACAGGTAATAGGTGACCAGTATGAGTAACTTTTTAGTATTATTCGTTTTCTGGAAGTTCTATAGCTGCCAGCAGATCGATGTCTTGTATCAGCGTGCGCCGCGATAAGCAAGCTGAGAACGCCGCCGGTCCAGTATGTCATGACGTCTCGAGGATACGGGAATCATGAACCAAAGGCTCATCGCGCCACGCTTAGGCTGAATCGTTTGATAAACCAGAGCAACGAAGCCATAAATCGTCCTTTAGGAAAGCACGGGCTCTCTGTGTTTGGCATTGCATACCAGTCAAATAAACGCTCTGAGTCTTTTGCATACAGCCGAAAGGTAGACGTCCGGTGTGAGAATCGGGATCAAAGTGGTATACTTCACGTCATTTTGCGACCATTCACCTTAGATATGTATTCAGTCTGAAACTCGCCACTAAGTAGCCAAGTCGAAACTCATCTTGTAAATTGTTTTACTGATTAGGAGAGTCTCGACTGCTTAGTCAAAACTCGGCCTTGATAGTTCTGTTGAGTTCCTGAGAAGTGAGGTAGCAACCCAACCCAGGATGTAGCCGGCCACTACACCGCACGGCCAGGCATATAACTTCAGAACGTTGCAAGAAGAAGGACTTGAGAGTACGAGTAGAATAAGTCAGGTGCTCCATCGTCAGGATGATGAAAAAGCTTCAGCATACAACTCCCAAGGCTAGTGAAGCTGGTTGCATCGTCTACCCAATCATGGTCATAGTACTTCTCAGGGTCTTCGACTGATTCTCAAGACCCCGAGCCTCACAGGTCAAGTCGTCATCGAATTCAGCCCAAGTTTGCCTCTCCAGATGCGCTTTGCTTCCCTATTTACGTACTAGCAAGTGGGCCTCGAATACACCTCTTCTTGATATTGCTGTAGCATCTACCATGCAAACCAAAGGTAGACGAAACATCTCTCACGCGCACGTGGGGACTCGAACCTGCATTGAATTTCACGCTCCTTCTGTCTCTCTCATGGTAGCTAGATTTCCAACTCTCTGCCACTCAAAATCCGCACAACGCGTATTTAACGTGTGCTTGTTTGGAATAATGATTTTCCATTCGAATAGTCACAACTCGTCTTCAGACCGCCAGCCCTCGCGTCAGTTCTGATACGCGGCAGGGTAATCAAACATTTTCCTCTCCTCCAGCAGTAGCACTGGCTACATATAAGAAGATGGCCTCGACGTCCATGCCAAGCTTCAGACTCTTTCCTCCATTGACCCCTACACACTCTGCCTCTAGAATGCATGATAGGGGGCAAACTAGTCCTACCATATCAAGCCACCACAGTCGCCTCAGGAGAACTTCTTTTGGATGTCCTCGCCAACTGCTCTTTCGACCCCTACGCTCCTAGAGACGAAATGGCAGACGAAAGCGGGCTGCAGCTTCCTAGCACAGCAGAATCAGGTGTAGACTGTTAGTGCACATCGTGTGAGGTGACAACGGGATTCGGGCAATTCATATTGATTGATTGTAGACGGAACATCATGCTATGCGACCATCGAACTCTCCATCAAACAGACAGTGCGTTCCCCATATATGTCCATACTATTCGGGCCAACAAACTGCGTCTACTCATACACCTAGCCGTCGATCCATTACCGAACCGCCACGACGGTCAACCTCTCGGAAGACCTTCTTTAGGCGTTCCACTCACCGCTCAACCAGCGGTTGAAAAAGTCCGACGAAGACTCGGGCTGGTCCATGGGAACCATGTGGCCAGCGCCGTAGATCTGCATAAAGGTGAAGTTGCCGCTGGACTTGACCTTGCCGTACTCCTTGCCCTTCTTGTCGTCCGCGACCGTCAGGCTCTTGATATCAGCCTTGTTGAAGCCCTTCTGGCCAGGCCACTCGAGAGCCTCAGTCCAGGCACGGTTGCCGAGCCAGTTGCAGATGTAGTCAGCATCACCGGCGTAGATGAGCACGGGGATCTTCTCGAGCAGACCAGGAACCAGGCGGTGGAAGGGCTGGAACCAGTCACCGGCGAAGAGGAAGTTGCGGTTGATGTCAAAGTTGCAGCTCTCGTAGTTGGAGACCTCGGCACCCAAAGCCTCAATAACATTGTCCTGGTTGAGGTACTCGCTGATCCAGCCGAGGGCGGAGTAGCAGAGGTTGCTGCTGTCCTCGCACTTGCTGCGGACGTCATAGACGTTCTGGCCGGTGCGCTGGTAGGGGCCAATCAGGGCGTTGTTGCAGTAGATGCTGGCAGGCACGCACGACCAAACACTGCCGGACTCGTAGCAGTTGTTGATGAGTTGCTGGCAGCGGGGAAGGGCGTTGTCCATGGCCTGGCACTCACTCTCGCTAACGACAGAGGGGTAACCGCCGTCGCCGCAAGCCATGGGGCGGTACTGGGCATACTGCGTCCAGCCATCGGTCAGACCGTTGCCGATGAGAACGCTCTTGAGGTTGACGTTGCGGTTCTCGTGAGACAGAATCTCGGAGGCGAACACGGGGATGTAGTGGCCAGCGTACGACTCGCCGGCGATGTGGAAGTCCTGCTTGGCGTACTCGGGGAACTGGTGGAAGAAGAGAGTCAGGAGAGCGTAAACATCCTTTCCGGCGGCAACCGTGTTGGAGACGGCAGATCCGGAGTACGAGTAGCCAACGTTCACAGGTTGGTCAAGGAAGATGACCGAAGCGTTATTGTTCCAAGACCACTCGTTGTTGACAATCTCGAGCTTCTTGTTGATGCTGGCGGGGCCGAGCTCCATGAAGAGGCCGGTCAGGGAAGAGCAGCCAGGGCCACCGTTGAGCCAGAGAACGACGGGGTCGTTCTTGGGGTCATTGCGGGACTCGAAGAACCCTGGAGGCGGAGGGGTCAGTCTCGTCTGTCCATGTCGTCACCAGTCGGAGTGGATGCGGAACTTACAGTAGAACAGGTGCTTGTCATTCTCTTCGTCATCGAGGTAGCCGCTATATTGCTTGACCTTGTCGATACCGAGCTTGGAAGGGTCGACCTTCTTGGCGCGGAGGCTGTAGTTCTCGAGGTGGCCGCTGTACTGGCGGTGCTTCTCGCCGGCCTCCTTCTCGACCCATAGGTCGTGGATTTCGGCGCCCTTGACAACATGGTCCCAGGCCGAATCAGGCTTGCGGACATGGGGCTTGGGCTGGGACAGTTTGGCCGTCTTCTTGAAGGCCTCGACGGCCTCGGGGGCGAGAAGAGTGATCTCGTCCCAAACGGCCTTGGCCTCGGAGGTGATGTCGTGGAACTTCTCCTCGAAGACATTCATCCAGGACTCGCCGGCGACCTTGATGGACTCGTAGCTGTCGCCACCGAGGACGTGCTGCTGGTCCAGGCCAGCAACGGCGGTAGCTGCGCCCAAGGCAAGGGCAGAGGTAGACAGTCTCATTGTGAAGATGCGTTTCTACCTCCTGTGTGTGTACAAGATGTGGGAGATGGAGATGATGGTTAGAGTGTTGCGAGGGGAAGGGAGGAAGAGGAAGAGGGAAGGACGGAGGCGTGGATGATGGGGCACGGCAGGGTGGATGAGGAGGGAGGGGGAGCTCTGTTGTGACGACGAGCAGTGCGGGCGTTTGGGACCCGCCAAGGTGCTGGGGGGAACGAGCAGCAAGCGCAGGCTGCAGCTCCGACAGCAAGAACCACGCAAACCACCCGCAAGCTGCCCAGAAAGGTGCAACAAAGTCGCCGCATGCCAGGCACATGACGAAACAAGTGGGTACAGATAGCCGTTTCGGGTTTGGCGCCATCTTCCCCGGTTGCCGCAGTGGCGCCTGGATACCTGGCTGAGCGACGTACCTTACCATGGGGGACGGCCAGCTGTCGGCTGGCCTGTGCGCGGCCTCCTGCCTACCTTAAGGTACCTACCTTAGGTGACCTGACTGGGCTCGGCCGATGATGACTAAGTGCCGACCTACAAAGTTGGTACCTAGGTGAGTTTACAGTCCTCACCTGTACTCGAGCGAGGATGCAAGTGCATGGTGTGAGAGGTACTGGGGGTTGGTTCATGGATTGAGCAGAGTCGAGGAGCCTGGCCCTGACCGATGCGCCGCCTACTTTCCAGTCGGCCGCGTAGATGCCTAGTCTTCTGCTACCCTCCCCAAGAAAAAGTGCCCTTCTGGGACGTGGCTCAAAAGCCTCGCTCATTCAGTCAGTCATACTCGCTGAACTCATATAATGCCTGCCGCCTTCCGCCTTGCCCTTGCTGTGACTGAAGCAAATACCATGCCTGTCAGGTCAAGCTATCGCCATACCCAGCGCCGAAAACCATTGCAACGCCTCTTCTATCCCAGTCATCCCGTATATCGAACCCGCCGGTGAGAGACAGTCGACGCACCGTGGTGAGCGGATAGTCACCTGCCGTGACGCTCTGAAAGTCGTCGACGGCGAGCGCTCGCCAGCCTCGCTCGTCTCGGCACCAGAGGCAACACAGCACCGCATGTCTACCTGTTCTCGGTACCGGCCGGCTGCGCGTCACTAGTGTGGTATAATACATTCCGCGGCGCAAAAAAAGAAGACGAAAAAAAAATCCCCTGTCGTGCTATCGTTTCGTATCTCCTTCGTCACCGACGGAAGAAACTACTGACTCCCGCCGGTTGTGTCGCTCGCCGAGAGTGAAGGGCTTGCGCCCCTGTTGCGCCTAAAAAAGGGAAAGTTGTTCATCCTGAACCGGCTGGTTTTCTTCCTGAGTACCTTGGCCCCTTCGGCTTTGCCAATGCTGCCGTTGGATCCATTCGATTCCTGGGTGTGCAGGAGCGACTCCGCCTTCGAGCCATATGGGTCCTTCGGCTCGGCGATGACGGGGATGCTCATTCGCCGTTCTGCTGATTCTCTGCTGACAATGCTTGTACCCTGGGTGCTCGGCGAGAGTGGCATCTTGCCAGTTGTCGCGCTCGTCGCTTGCGAGGCCCAGTCACCCGAAACATGGCCGGCCGCGCTGCCGTCGGTTGTCTCGCTACATCGTTGCTTGCTGTTTTGCTGCGTGGGGTGGTCCGGCATGCTGCTCAGCTGCTCGCGACTGTGGAACGGATCGCTCGCAGCAAAGTCAGTAACAGACTCAAAGTCCGACACAAAGCCGCCGTTGACTTCCTTGTACTCCTCTGTCGTGTTAGGAATGTGTGCTGGCTTGCTCGTCGGATTCGAGGGCGGCGGTGAGAGTTCTTTTTCGTCCGTCTTCTTCCCGTCAGTGAGTGTCGAGGGCGTAGGAATATCGGCCAATGGTGAGCCTGCCTGGGCAGTAGGTGGTGTTTGCGTGTCTGATTCAACCACGAAGCTCATAGTACGCGGTGAAAAAGTTCCCTCCTTCAGGAGCCTCTTGCGAACAGGATCTTCCTTGGCCTGCTCTTCATGCACCCGCCCCTCAAAAAGAACCTTGTTCCGTTCGAGCTCGTCCACAGTATATTGCATCGTGGGCATGATGTCAGCAACACCCTGGAAGAGAGGAATGGCAAACATGTTCATGAAACCGAGCTGAGCCTTGGCAAGTGAGACGAGGTCTTTCTTGGGAGTTGCCAGGAGCGACGACTGAATCTCGAGCTCATTCTCCATGGAAGACTGTCGTGAGAATTCGTCGGAAAGGATGAACATCCACTGAAGAGCAGCTTCATATTTCCTGGCCTGGATTCAAGTTAGCCTGGGTGGGCACTCGTTCGCAGTTTGCGGAAAGAAAATGTACGTACCACGTTGCTGATGTCCGCGCACTTGATGAGCAGTGAGCAAGCCAATGCCTTTTGCTCCTCCACCATGCGCCCATTCCAGCCATCAGTGGTGCTGTTGACCTCGAGCTTTGCCTGAAGATCACCCAGCTTCTTCATGTAGTCAAAGTGCAGCCCCATATCGGTTGCAAGAATAGAACTGATCATCAAATTCCGCATCTTGGAGTCCTCGAAGACGGCAGGCCAGTACCTCCGCAGAATCTGCGAGTAGGCAGCGCAGTGGAAAGACTCCAACACAGAGCGGTCGTTGTACAGCTGCGCCAGGGGGGCATTGAGTGTGACGAGGAAGCCGTTGTTGACACCGGGGTGACCAACATCGTGACCGATCGCAGTGATGAGCAGGGTCAGGCCGTCAACGGGGCTCAATAGATCCGCGACAGGTGAGGTGGCTGGTGCTTGGGAGTGAAGGTCCAAGGGGTAGGGTGAGATGATGCCAATGTGAACGAGGAAATTGAAGGTAGCCTGGAGGACATCCACGACATGACGGAAGTTGTGATAAGGCACGAAGCTGTTGTAAGCTGCCCGGCATGCGACCAAAAAGTTGATGAGTTGGTCTGGCGTTGTGTCAGCGGACGGGCACAAGCAGAAGGCTTGGATGCATCGGGTCTACTCACCTGCGGGTATCCGCCAACGCTCAAGCTGCGGCATGGAGAGGGCGTGCTTGAACATGACCATGGCCGCCACCAGCAGCTCATCGTCGGAAAAATCATGAGCGCAAAAATGCCAGCTCCCGATGGCCGTAGCAATGGCGGCCTGTCGTTCCGTAGAGACAGCTATGCTGACGTTGGCAATCTTGTCGTCATCGTCAGTTGGAAGCCGGCATATCCCCTTCATAAGGCTGGACACCATGGCCTCCCGAAGGTACGCAAACGGTCTCTCTTCGTTCACACCCACCCACGACCGTTTCCTCCCACGACGAACCTCCAGAATGGCTCGTTGTTCCTTCGCAGCATCCTTTCGTACTCGGTGGGCGTGAATCTCAAGACTCATGACGCACTTTGCGTGCATGGGCCTCAAGATGACATCGGCAGCACCGAGGTCAAGGCACCGCATGACGAGCCGACGGTCGACAGGCCGAACTCCGGCCAAATAACTTCCGGCGTCCTGCGGGGAAGAACCCCTGTTCACGATCGCCTGTCCGATGAGCAATATTGGCACGACCAGCTTTGAGAGGCTGCGGAGATGAGCCTCAGTCATGATTCTTTGCAACAGCCTGAGCCCGTACACCTCCTCATCCGGAGTGTGAATCTCTACTTCTCGGGATTCAGGGCGTGACATGGGTGACGGCGATCTGGACCTCGGCTGAGGCTCCTCGGGGATGTGTTCGTCGTCTGGAGTATCAATAAGAACCAAAGTAGGCCTCAAATCCACGATGGAGCCTTCTTGGATGTCGTACAAGGAAGCCAGACATGCGCTGCCGGTGGAGCAAAGATGAACTATAACATCAAGATCAGTACTTCACTTGCCTGCGCTCAGTAACCCGCGACGCACCTTCGCTAAACGACTCGAGCAGGACCTCGACATCCTGTCGCAAGTCTTCCGATTCCCATTGTAGCTCGGACGAGATATGGTTGGCATCCTGTGCCTCCTTCGAAGGGGCGGCAACTCGTCTGTCCGCGCCAAAGCGGCGGTTTACATAGACAACGTGGAGCTTAGAATGATCCATCGCGTTTCGCGAATAGAGGGGGGTGCAACCGGCCTCGCGACCGGAGCAGCCTCGGAACCGGAAGAGCAGAATTCGAGACTAAGCAAACTGCGCAGCTAAAGCACTGATATGACGGTTCCTCGAAGAATCGGCACAGCCGTGCTGATCGCAACGGCAAGGTAGCGAGCTAAGGCGAGGGCGGTGCCCAAGGCGTCTCTCTCGTCGAGTGCGCGTTTCGATCCCCAGCTCTTTCTTTCCCTGTCGCGAGAGGAGGCGGGAGGCCTAACGCAGTGGCAATGGAGCGCAATATCGCTCTGGAAAGCTGCGCCCAGGTGTTTACAGGCTGTCGATGCGAGGAAGGACAAGGGCGATGGAGAACTTGGGTGACATGGAATGCCTGACTCTTCGTTTCTTCGGAAAGTGGAGCGGGGATTGGCGATGGAAAGCCAAAAAGTGAGAGTTCAAGATCTGTCGGCGTTCGAGATGAAGATTTGGTTGATATCGTGACGCGAGGATAGCGTCTTGTGTCGTGGTGGTCGTCGTGTGGAAGGCGTAGGTGGCTCAATCGTCAAATGGGGTCGTGGAAGAGGAAAGAGACGGAGAGACAGAGAGAGAGGGCGAGTATGGCAGGTAGATGGAGGAGGGTGGTCTCTCGTTGTCGTGCAAGTTGGAGACGCGGAATGTCCGAGGAGCGAGGAACGTGTCTTGGTGCGTCCTTTGGTTCGTGGATCTAGTACAACGGAATTGGGAGGACAGAAGGGCAAGTGACGACAATGTTGGAAGGTTGGTAAGGACGGGAGACACGGTGCTTGCGATGCGCCAGGCAGTGAGGGTGAATTGGCAGGGCAGAGAAGACGGGAAAGAAAAGGCCAAGCGTGAGTCCACAGTGATGGGGTGGTACGCCGTATGGATTACCTGACCTGTACAGGCTGGTGGAGTCCAGAGGAGAGAGGGAGGGGGGAGAGAGATCGAGAGAACAATGGTCGGGTCGAGGACAAATTGTGAAGCAAGGGGTTGGGGGTTCCGGGGGGGGGGGGGCAGGCGGAAGGGGGGGTGAAAGGGACGCCTGCCACTCGTCGGCCCATGCCTCGCCTTCACAGTCAGGTACCTGATAGGCGAGGGTGAGGAGCAGGGGGGAAGCACTGTGGAAGGGCAAGGGTGGGGACTAGTGGGCTGGGAGAAGGGTTCCAAATTCGACATGGCGCCCTGTCGACTTCTGACGGAGGGGGTCCAAGGTGCGCCTGCAAACTGAAGCTCAGGGGTGGGGTGGTTCAGGTAGGGTACTGCTGTGCCTAACCTTAGGGGGTAGGTACGTTCCATGCGCTGCAGTCGCTGACACCTCCCAATGACCACTGAACCGTCGTGTCGACGACACAGTCCCGGCCCTGATCGCAAATTCCTGACCTAGGGACATGTTTGACTTTAGAGCAATTCCCGATGCGATGGTTTTGGGATCTGCGATGGACGATGGAGCGTAGTCAAAGATCATACTTCGGCCAAATAGACAATCTGGGGCTTTAGCCACAAGGGGAATTTCACGACCTTCCAATTGCCTTCTCGAATGTGAATCGAAGGCTTCCGACGTTCCGTCACTGATCCTTCCTCCCGACAGGTCAGAAAGAACAGCATGCACTCGGGCTCCACGCGTATCAGCTGCAGAGGGCGCATGCTGAAAGGCGCAGCCCAGAGATCTCTGTGGCTGTGGCGCACTGGGTGGGCTGGCCGGTAGGTTGACAATGGCGGGAATGCAGGACCATCGAAGGCTACATGTAGTGGTTGCCCTGTGCAAGAAGGGGGGTCAGCTTCCTTGCTCTTCATCTCATATCGTCGGCAGCGCGCCCCGCGAAGAAACCAATCCAGGTCACGAACGGGCGTTCCTCCGCTTTGAACCCCCTTCCAGCTCTTCTGGTGTGTCCAAAACCCCCCTAAGCAATGTCTGCAATCGGGGCCCCCGTCAAATTTTCCTTCTCGAAGCCGCAAGGAACAATTTGGCGATCAAGGAAAATTGGAGACCAAGCTTATGGAGTCGGTCAACAAAGAGGTGTGGGTTTTCGGCCCAGTGGTAAGCAGGCCCATCGTCAGCATTCGGTCGTCTTTGCTTTTTGACGTTGCAGGGCTCGTCTGGGCCTGATGTGATGTGCTGGGATGCTAGGTGCTGGACTGCTTCGTCAGGCGTGCGTCGTCACTGGTCGGCATGCTCGTGTCCTGTTTGGGAATATCGCAACGATAGTCCCAGGATGAGCCGGGTAGGCAAGGTAGGTCTCGTGTGCTGCGCGTGGTCTGTCCTACAGATGCCTTGCCTATCACAGCTGTGACCCTGCGACCTGCGACTCGATGAGGCGCAACGAGGAGTCCAATGTGGCCTGTCGCAGCTGACGTCTTTTGCAGTGTCTCTGATGGCCCTCTTTTTTTTTTTCTTCGCCCCCTCCCTGGAATCCCCGAAAAAGAACAGTCCAGGGTGTGTAGATCCTGATTCACTGCCAGCGAATTGGACAGCCGCGTTCGCCACGCGTGCCGGAAACGGGTGCGATGAGCGACAGGACGTAGTTTGTCAATTCAGCACGACCCGCTGATGTCAAATGCTCCCTAATAGGTAAAGTAGGCAGAGAAGAATATGGGATGAATGCTGGCTGGGTGCTTGGATCCGGTCGCGAGACCAGAAGTGGGAGAAACCCCCATCCTCTAACCTTACTGACGATGGAGCTGTACAACATGTACCTTTGTACCTACCTACAGAGGGGGTGCATCTTTCGGACTATTGTACATAGTACGCCGCTGGTGGACTGCTAGGGCCGGGGGGGGGGTCTTCCAGCTGACAAGCTGGAGAACATCACACACCACGCTCGCTCGTTCCTCCGTGGATGGACGGCCAGCGCCCTGCTTCCCGGCATCTGTCACATTTTCAAAGACCAACTCGCTACCTACAGTACCTACAGAACCGATCCATTAAACCATTCTACCCATCAACTCCAACAAACAAACTCGAACCCTCCCACTCACTAGGGCTTGGTTGATCACCGAACACACGACGATTCTTCCGAATCCAGAGTCTGCTTGCCGTCGTGGAGTGGACCAGGGGTACCCCCTCGAAGAACCGCAAGCCCGGCGCCAGTGTCAGTCTAATCAAGAAGCAAACCTACCAAGTTGGCCACCGATAAACGCTCAACCGACGTACCCAAGTCAACCCGACATCCCGGCTGCACTATCATTTCGGCATTGATAATTGCTCTGACAGTCGGGTCGCCAGTCTTGCGAGAGCTCGCTCAACACCAAAACCTCAGCTCTCCAGGTACCGCAGGTGCCGCACTGCACTGAACACCCCCGACTCGACCACCGTGACTCGAAGGAGGCTCTGTCCACAAAGACCAATCATACTTGACTTGTTCGACACCCCCTCGGACACTCCACTCGCCCAGACAAGAAGAGTACAGGCATCGCACCGTCTCTTCTTCATTTGTGGCCGGCGCCACAAGGAACCACCCACCTATACCCTGCTCGTCGACGCTGTTGTCGTCGCCGCCGCCTGTGGCAACTGCGGAGATGTGATGGCGCGGAGGCAGGAAGCAAGCAATGCAGTGCATCACGCATCCACAGCGAAAAGAAATGGTACCGTACCATCCATCGGCAGTTGACGTTCGCCATCCCCTCCTTCCGAAGACCAGATAGGCCGGGCCAGCCTCCCCGTGTTACATTCGTCACATCGTGGCAACGGACATACGTCTATCTCTTGTTCATCCGGCAACTCGTCCATCTCTCCTTCCATTCACCTAGCCTGGCAAGCCTGGCAGCATGGCATCTTGCATGGCATCACATCACGCAGCTTCTCCCACAAGAGAAAGGCCGCCGACTAGCCCAATGATAGGCCTTATCCTCGTCGCGTCACTTGCACTAGCTGCGCAAGCCGAGCTGCAGCACATCAGATCGTCGCTCTCCAGATTACCAGCCCCCAGGGCCAGCCGCCCCAAGCCCTCCAGTCTGCAGCACAAGCACGCCTATCGGCGTCGGTAGGCGGGTTGTTCTGTATCGCGAACCAGTCGTAGCCCGATGCCCCCCGCTGTCCACCTTCCACATTCAGGCCTTCCTCCTGAGCTTGTCCCTGGAAAAGGATAACAGGAACCACAAACCTCCCCGCACATCCCGCCCGCGCGCGCAACCCCCCTCAGGCACCACCGGTCGACCTTCTCGAACCGACAACATGTCCCGCTGTGCGTCCACATCATGGCCAGTAGCGCTTGCTCCCTCGTTCGCCGGCCGAGGCTGACACCTTTCAAGATGCCACGTTCCTTCGACGCCGTTCCCGCGATATCGGAGGCCCTTGTCGGCGAGTTGAGCAGGCTCGCACGCGAGTAGCCCACATGTATTTTGGTTGAACCTCCTCCTGAACCCCCCACCCTCGGATGCACCCTGGGCCCTTCTTCGGGATGGTGACATCTTCCCTGTGCATTCGCCCTTGAAAACGCCCGCAGCCAGCCTGACCCTCCTAAGTCGTCTCTGCTGACAGCAGCATTTCGTGATCCGGCATTCCCCCTTACAAAATGGCGACTCACCTTGCTGGCCATCTCGGACAAATTTGTCGTGTGATCGAGGTTTGGCCCCTCTCGCGAGCAGACGGGGGTGGAATGACGCAAATTTATCTGAGACGCACGTGCTGCATGTCTCCAGATAGCATTCATCGCGTTGCCCATCCATGCTCCAAGTTCTGGTGTTTTTGCTTCTGGGTCTGGGTCTGGGTCTGGGTCTGTTCTGGTTCGGGTTCTGAATCTCGTGCCTTGCCACGACCCCCGGGACTGTTTCGCTCTGGCCTCGCTGCTGATTTCCCCAATTCCGCCTTTCCGCGGCACCGGCACCGACACCGACGAGGAGGTCGTGACATGTGCGCCTTGATCCATACTTCAGCTACGCTAAGGAAACCTTACCATCGACCTCGCTTTGCTTTTCTCTCGAGATTTTGCCATTGCTTCTTCGAACGCCCTTTCCGACGCAGAATGCGCAAAGGGGGCCATTGCTTGGTCGAGGCCCGCCTGATGGTTGCATCGGGCCCCCTGAACCGCCCAACTCGCTTGGACCCCTATCGGCATTCCATCTACATAGGTAGATTATGGCCATGGCCGCTGAGGTGCGGTTGAGGCCCGAGTTGCCCGGAACTGGGAATGGCGTCCCAAAAGAATGAGCGACCATGACGATGATACTTTAAAAACGTGCTAGCCAGGCGATTCGCCCTGCTGGCCGGAAACTTCCATCCAACGCGCATCACAGATCTCAATCAGATAGACCAGTCCAACTTCCATCTCGTCTCTTTGTGTCCCCCGCAACCTTGATCGGCACCCTCGGGCTGCGGCGGCCGCACAGTCGAAGCTTGTTGCCCTGTCCTCGCGTCTCAGCCTCGAAGCCACGCCCCCCGTCGATCTCCAACAGGCGCGCGCGCCTCCCCCTCGAGAGCGAACGCCAGCTCATCCCATGTACGGCGAACGCTTTGCCGAGAGTCAAATATATGACCATCTGGATCGAACCAGGCCTCGACGACAACGCGGTACACTACTTGAGCTTCCAGAAGAAACCCTCTGACTGGCTCGATCTGAATGCACGTCGGTAGCACGCCTCTTGATTCGGCGCCGCCATGGCTATGGAGCCTCTGTCCTCCTCCCCTGTCTTTCACCCCTCCGTTCTCCCTACCCCGTCCATATCTGTGTTCGTCTGTTGGGCGCTTCGTGTACCATGTACTAGTATGTCTGTGTGCGTGTGCCGCACACGCACCTCTGCGTGTCACCAACGCTTCACAAGTCTCGCCTTCTGGAAGCCTGGATTACGTAAGTCTTGAGAGCGGGCTTGGGACTTTGCATTCTTCAGTTTGAGAGCTTGAAGTCACGTCGATACATTGACGGGGAGAAATATGACAGAGGCAGGGAGGCGGACACCCTTCCGAATGGTTTTCTGGAAGACAGCTCCACTCTCGTGATGCCTTTCTTGCTTTTATCCAGTGGCTGTGCGCCGCTTACCTCTCCCGATCATCCCATCTACCAGGGCGCAAGTATCGTGGATGATCCCGTGGAAGATGTGCCGTGGCTGAGAAGGCCATGGCGTGTATCAAGACACGATGTCAGCCTAATTATCGGACTGTGCCCGCCATGTGGTGGAAGGGACAGTATTTGTCGTGGCGCATTCTTGCTTGCAGAAACATCCAATGGGAGATCTGGAGCCAAGCGACAAGGCGTAGACAGAATACTCGATAAACGAGGATTGTAGTAACGAGAGGTCTGGTTATGAAGAGAGAGAGAGAGATAAAAAGACAAACTCCTATCAGACCGCCCCCAGTCACCCGATCCCATGGACCCCTCCTCTCCCGCCCGCCCTACTCCGTTCAGCCAAGGCCACGAGTGTCCTCTAAGCTCTATCGACACCCAGCTTGCCAATGGGTGTATGTACCATGCCCTACCGCACCTTGATGCTGCCATGCCCGTGGTTACCGCTCCCATACCTAAACAACACCGGATTCATCTCCCAGCTCCGGTACGTTGCTGTCTTTGGTCTCGTACCACACCACCATTGTCCGTTTCTCATTGCCAACCGAGCTGCCCCACCGTTGTCATGGTTTGCTAAGTACATCAGGCATAATTCTTTTTACTCCCACCTATGCAACCGACGACGCTGTCCTACTCCCATTCCCATTTCCCCTGGCGTGCGGAGAGTATCTAGGACTTAACATCAGACTGACCCTGGCTGTCGTCGGAAATGTGAATCTCAGCGGCCTCCGACGACGCAGCGTCATCATCGTCATCCCTCGGCGGCACAGCATTCACCCCATTATCAAGTTTGAGACTCCAGGTCTCGGCGCTGCCGGGCAGGGGCCCCTGCTCCTGAGGCCCGAACACGTCGTCGCTTTCTTGGGGAAGCAGGTCATCGACCAAGGGGGACTCGCTGCCACGGCCAGTCAGGTCCGGCACGTCCGAGTCGGCCTGTGCTTCGTCACTGGCGTAGCCTCCGAGCTGGAGCGTATCCGTGGTGTCACCATCCTCGCCGATGCCGCTGAATGACCACGTCTGCTTGCCGGTGAACGTCTGAGACAGCCGGCTCGCGGGAGCGCCCGCCATGCCGATAGCATCGTCCTCGATGCTGTTGTGGACCCGTTCGCTGCTGTTGTAGTCGGGCAGACCGTCGTCGCTGCGCGTCGACATGGTGTTATGAGCCAAACCACGACCTGCTGGCAGGCGAATTGCTCCGGCTCCGGTCCCAAGTCTCGACGATCCAGTTGGGGAGGAGCCCTCGCCGAGACGCCGGCCTTCCCCCGAATCTGCCGCGTCTTGTTCATCTTCCTCCTCTTCCGAACCGCTGTCAAATTTCTCGCAGATTTCGCGGAAGCGGGGCCCACCCAGGGGCACAGCGGAACGCCGGCGGTAAAATAAGAGGTACGCAGCCTTAGTGACGGAGCTCTCTGCTTTGCCAGCCGAGACGCTCGTGTCTGCATTTGGTCAGTGAAACTGCTCAGTCATGCGTTCCGGTGTTGCAACTGACCATTGAAGTGATACCACTGATTGTCGACGAAGTTCTTGGCCCACGCCGTATAATGACCACCGCCGAGGCCACCAAAGTGCTCGTCGACGGCGCACAAGTCATACACCTCCTCCTTGCCATCTTCCTGATGCAAGACGCGTGTCCGCAAATCGAGGCCCTCAACGGGGAAGTCAACTAGCACATCCAGCTTGTCTCGCCGGTAGCCGGAAGAGCTGAATCGTTTGAGATGCACAACGAGAATGTCAGGCGTCTTCCACAGGTCGAACTTCTTGCTTGCACGCCGATGTTCCTTGCAGCGCGGGCAATACCATGTATCCTGCTCGGATAGAATTTCGGCCTTCTCGAACTCGTCCAGACACTCCTCCAGCGTGATGCCCTTGGAACGGCGAGCTTGGCGCTTTTTCCGCTTCAGCTCCATGTTTGGATCGCGAAGGCGCTCGAGGTCGTTGAACGTGGGACTTCCACGCAGATCGTCGTTACCGTGATCTGTATCGCCGAAGATACCGTCCCAGGCATTGCTGTCCCATTCGACAACGATACCCTCTCCGAAGCGAACCAGGGGGCCGGGCACATCATCCGTGGGTGAGGGTTGCGGCGCAACATCGGGCATGCGCACTTCGCGCGACTTCATCTCCCTGTGACGGCGCTTGTTGCCCTTTTTGCCGTAAGTCTTGTGAGGCTTCATCTTTTTCTTGCTAGCGCCAGGCTTCTGACCATTAGGTCGCTGGGATGCTCGAACACTAGCCTACATAGGTGTCAATCATCAACATCCCGTGAACAGTGTCGTAGCTGTAGACCCCAAAAGTTTCGCGAGTACAGTGCATGTGGGGGTTCTTTGAGCTGCTCACCTTGGGGGGCTTAACGACTGCCTCTTCCTCGCTCGACTCTTCATTCATGCGAGTCTGTGCCGGAGTTGAGGCAGAGGATTGCAGGTCGCTAGTGCTGTCGTTGTCGCTGTCGCCATCACCGCCGTTCGTCCAGGTGCCCGGGCTGTTCGACTCATCTTGGTCGCTTGATGACTCAGGTGGCGGCGCTCTGGATGATAGTTTGTGTAGAGATCGGTCAAGGCTGTTCCAGCCAGAAGGCACAATGTCGCTGCTCTCACCGCCGAAGTAAAACAGTTCAAAAAGGTTCTGGAGCTGGGGTGGCAGATAAGACTGTGAGTCCGTCGCCCACTTGGGTCGACGCGACTCAAACCGCTTCAGCAAGCGGTCGTTACCAGCGGCGGTCGTAGCAGCAGTTGGCTCGCCATTGTCCTTCATCGACACTTCGACGATGTCGTCCTCGCCCTCGACTGATTGAGCAACGACTTTAGAATCACCCATCTCGGTATCGGACTGTGTCGTGACAACCGTCTCAGGATCAAGCCCATCGTCGGAATCGGCGAAACCGGCAGCGGTAGTGAATGTGGCGATCTTCTCAAGAATCTTGCGCCGGATAACATCCTCATTGTTGGCCTGTTCAATGTTAGCAGGAACGATTGCCAGACCCGTCGGTGCCTCTTACCTCTTCTCTCGTCAGAACGATGAAGTGAGGAGGCGAAGCGCTGTCATCCCGGCTATATCGGTTACCAGCAGCCTGCTTCCGATGCAGGACAGAGACGACAAGGTGTTCGGTGCGTGGGTCGACGTAAGGCTCCTCGTCAATGTCTAGCATGGAGCGGTGGCCACTAGACTTGATCCAGTTGGTAGGCGACGACTCCAGCTCGTGGAAGGTGGCGACATCGCTGCCGGTAATGGCTTCCGAAGCGTCTTCGTTGTCGGAGTAAATCTTGAAAAACTTTCCTTTGAACTCTTCTGCGCCAATCAAACGGTTGACGGGAACACCAGTCCGGTCAGAGATGGCCTTCTTGAGCAGTTCAACAGCGCTGTGTTTTGGCAGTTCGACCTCGACAAGTACAGGACGATCGTTGAGGGGGAAGAATTTAACTGAGGCGCTCCAAAGATCTTCAATTGGCAGAGGAAGGGTCAAGTTGTTGAAAGGGTCAAACGTGATGCTGACTTTGTCGCAAACGGGGCATTTAAGTGTAGACTTGTACATGCCGGTAAACAGATCAGCGATGACAGAGTCGTCTCGCTTTCGGGTGATATCCCAGACTTCCTCTGCCATTTTGCGAATGGCCTCCTCGTTGCCGATCATCTCATCAGTCGAATCGGGCTTTTCGATGTACGGCTTCTTCTTGATACGACTCAGATCTTCCTGCAGACCATCCAGAAGAAAGCCGAGAAATTCCTGCGTATCCTGCTGACCCCATCCAGAAAAGGCGCTGCGACAACGACCGATTGTCACCTTGAACTCACGAGGGCTGACGGCCCCTCTTGAGTCGCGGTAGATCTCCTTCAAGAGCTGCCCATACGTGATGGCTACTTGGCCATCGTAGCCAAGAGGATTGTCGCGGTTCAACTCCTTCTCATACTCGCTTGTGAGGAAATACTTCGTCAACTCCTCGACACTCCGGACACACTGAAGTGCCGAGTTCATGTAGCACGTGTTTCCCAGGTTCTGCAGACCGACAGCTCCGACGCTGCGGCCCGACCTTTTCTGCTGCGTCCTGCCGCGAGTTATAGGACCAGAGCGAGCTGATGGTGCGGGGCTGTTCCGACCGCTGTTGTTGCCACTGGACTGAGTCGTCTTGCCATTTCCCACTCCTCGAGAGGCGATGCTCTTGGCGTTACCCTTTCTCTTGAAGTATGTTGACACAAATTCCCCCCTCTCGACTTCCTCGTCAAGGACCAGAATCTGGCTTTGCCCAAGAGCCTTCATAGACAATGAGCTTTTCCCATTGTAGTTGGCATTGACTGTGTTGTCGATAGCATCGACCCTACTCCGCCGCAGCGAATCCACGGCCAAGTACGTCGGCACGTCTATCAGCATCTTCTTCCACGATTCCGGGGGAGATGCAGGCTCGCGTTCCGGCGAATCAGGCGGCGTCAACGCGGAGTGAGGCTCAACATCCATCTGAGAAGGCTCGGGTTGGGGTGCTATCGACCATACACGTATTTTGCGGTCCAATGGAATGCCCGTCTTCGTCTTGAGCTCTTTGAAGAACTCATTGTAAGATGCAGAGGTGCTTTTGACCACGACGATTGGTGCAGCGTCCTTCAGCTTGGTCTCAATGGGGATTTCACTCCCACTGGACCACAGTCGATGAATGGTGAAGACGGGAGGGTTGATCTCAAAAATGATATTCGCCGAAGGAGCCGAATCTTGTGCGGTGTTGATAGCCTTGCGGATGATGGGGATCTGCCCGTCGGAGAGGCCGTACCACTCCGATACTAGGGTCCAAGCATCGTCAGGGAAGAGCGAGACGTCGCCATCTAAGCTCACTCCATCTCTCAGGCGCACAAAGGGGCCCTCGTCTGTGGCTAAAATACTGTCGATGATGTCTGAATTGTCCACAGGGCCAAGACGTTCATCTGACGGACCGTCTTTTGTGTTCTTGGGGTCACCAAAGGCTTGGGCTTTACGCACCCATGACGTGGACACCACGTATGCGGTATCGCCCACCTTCGGGACGGTTTCCTCAAATCCGAGCACCAGTGTCTGAATCGTTTTAATCTGCTCTTCGAGAGGTGGTGGCTCTGCACGCTGTGGTCAGCTATACACTCTTAGCCGCAAATAGCTGTCTTCCGTGGTTACCTATCACTCTATCTATCTGCCCAACCTGCACGCCTGAAGCGGGCTGGTCATCCGGCAAATCGATGCTCATGGCCCTCGGCAGTTGGGCTCGAGTAGTCGTTGACCCGTGCTGTGCTGTGCTCTGAGCGGACTCGACCGAATCCACCTCCTGGGCCCCTCGCATCTCCGTGTCTTGCTGTGGTTCCATGCTGGAAGCGCGTCGTTTCAAGGGTGAAGAAGACCGTTGAGGGGCGTCCCCATCTCCTCCCATGATAGCCCGGCGGGAGACGTTGAAGGGTGACTGGCTTCGGGCCGTGTCACGCGGCTGCAGAGGCCCGGTCTCGGTGCCAGAGGTATAGCCGCCGCGGTCACTGTCGAGGGAGAGGTCGCCCACGCCCGAGGGAGAAGACGCAGCACTATCGGGGTACTCGGTCGACGTCAGAGAGACCTGGCGAGTCTGGAGTCTGGCAGGCAGACTAGAGGCGGGATTGCTTTCGGCGGATTGCCACCAGGGAGCGGCCACGGGGGGAGCTTCGACCTCTACCTCGGGCGAGCCGTGGCGGTTGTCGCTGAAGGCGGTGGAGGTGAAAGAGAGGGCGGGGTCGTCGTCGGGTTCGCAGGAGGGCAAAACTATGTCGGGATAGGGGGTGTGAGGTTGCAGTTGGTCGTTATCTATGTGTCGCGGCGCAATCTTCCGCTTCTTTGAGGAAGACGTTGTGATGGCGAGCTGCCTGTGCAGCTCGAAGAGTGCAAGCCTGGGAAAGGCAGTCGCGGGGGAGACAGTCCGGAGGACGATGGAGGAGCTGGCTACCTTGGTTAGTGTCGCTTCACTTCGCTTCGCGCGGTCGGTGAGGCAGTGCTGCCTTGATCAGCAGGTGAGGCGAGAGATCAGCAGCAAAAAAAAGAGGTGACCTTGGAAGAGGTTTGCGTGTGCTGTGCGACAAGGCTATGGAGGACGGCGAACGACGCTGGGGGGCAGGCCTTGAGGCAGAAGAAGGGCGGGTGGTGGTGGGCAGAGACAACCAAGAAAAGGTACCTACCTACTTAGCCTCCGGTGGACGGTGAAGAAAGTACGTCAGTGGAGGGGAGGGAGAGGCCGTGGCAACCGTAGATTTGGGCGCCGCTCGTCTCGACGCAAGAAGGTCCACTGGTCGACTGACAATGCTTCTCGACCAGTTCAGAGGAGACGTAAAAGCCCGCAAAAATAAGAGAGACTCGATGGGTGCGGATGAAGCAAAAGCTGAAATGTTGCGCCTGTAAGAGGTTTTGCGAGAATGTATTTTTTGGAGGTGCAGTGGAGGGGTTTGCAGTAGCAGGAGTGGCCAGGCTTGAGGGGCGCTGCGGGAGGAACCAGCTGGACGACTCATGGTCGGTGCCAGTGCCACCTGCCAGCGGGTAGCCCCTCCTGTAGCTGGGTACATCAGTTGCCTCATCCAGGCAGGAGAATAGGTACTTAAGGGCGACACAGAACGAGCTCCATCGGCAGCGGTCTGAGTCGTGGCCGACCTGACCTGGAGGCCTACGACTGACAGTTGCCTGCTGTGCCTGTCTGGAGCAAGTCACTTGAGCTCCTGAAGCAAGTCACTTGGAGCTCCTGAAGCATGCGATTGAGATCTGTCACTGCGCGAAACATCCTCGTTGACCACTGGGTAGCTACTCCCTAGGCCCATCTCTGCGTGGTGTTTTTGACACACTTGCGGCATCTCGACTTGACCACAAAAACCCACTGGTGCCGAGATTTTTTTTTTGGTGTGTGTGTGAATGGAGCTTTGTACAATACCTTCGGTATCTTAGCGTTGAAAAAAGACCCACGTCCTGATCAGGGAGAGCCTCGTCCTGCACGTCACTCAGGTACAAGACGTATGCGGCCAGCACTCCATCAAATGCACCAGGCAACCCTAGGACCGGCCGGTTCACTATGTAACCTTCAACAGATTTCTCGCAAGACGATTTGGTCATGTCATGAGCTTCATCCAGAACGCTACATTGATTGATTGTTGTACTATTGTGACAATCCGGAAGTACTTGCACCCTTCCGTCTGTCTCACATGTCGTAAAAATGAAGCAAATAACTAAGCCAACCTATTCTCCCTTGGCCCTGCCATACCACCTGTCTGGCAACACCTGTCTGGCTGGGAAGGTCGCTCCTGTTTAGTAGACGTACTTGGGTTAGAGAAATCCCCAGCCATTACGTACTTTGCCGCTGCACAGAGAAATTTGCACTCTATTCGCGAATGACAATGCTCGAGGGTGCCAAGTCTAAGTGCCGTCTAGTTGATTCCAGCCCGAATACCTCTTTCGCCGCCGAAAGCTCCTCACGCCTGGATCAAAGCTCCTTCTGGAATCAAGAATCTAGATACCCGCAACAAATCCGGATCCTGCCCAGGTGCATCAGCTAATCGAGCTGCTGTTGCTCCTTCTCACTCTTCTCCTTTCCGTTCTGATCAATTTGCTGGTGCCCGCGACTCCGGGCACCACCAAGTCATGGGTAATACTCAAGATAGTCCACCGCTACGCTATGTCATGCCTTGTAGCATGAACCAGATGTTATTGAAAAGTGTTCGTGGCATCCTGGGCTGCCACCGTCGCCCGTGTCCCAGACACATTTTCCGTCGTGTCAGAGCCCGAAGGCTGAGCTCACAGTTTGGCGTCCAAATCCAGGTACTCGCTGAGATCTTTACCAGCCTGGGCTCCCGATGTGGCCTGAAGCCTGGCCCTGTGGGCACGAACGTCCGTGATGATCTGGGGCTTCGTGTCGACCGAAGCCTTGTCTTCTTCCTTGACACCATTCACCTTCGGACCTGTCTTCGGGTCGTGCGCGGCAGCAATGACGGTGGAAACCTTCTCCTCAGGCAATTGCAGCTCGCTCTGGAGATACAACTTCAGGTTCTCTGTGTCGTTCCTCATCTCGGGACGTAGCAGTGCTGCCTTGACCTTGGTCTCGGCCGTCTTGTCAAGGCTGAGCTTTTGGAGCAACTCCGTCATCTTCTCATCGGATTCGGCTGAGGACTGCGCAACCAGATGCACCGAGACCTTGGCTCGGGTTGCCGAGCCAGGTTTGACAAATGTGCGATAGAACTCGACCATGTCGGCCTTGGTCAGTTTCTTAATGTGTTCGGCATCTTGCTGAGCTAATGGGTACGCGCGTTAGTAATGAATCTCATATCGGGAGGAAAACTTGTATCTCATACCGAGTTCAAATGTGTAGTACTCGCTGGCAATCTGAGTCCAGTGCCGGCTGCTCTCTTGGTCGAGGTTCTTGACTTTCTCAAGCCTCTTGACGATGAGACTCCGCTTGTGACCCTCAAACTCCGTATCGGTCATAGCGTCGATGATCGTAGACAGATGGTTTAGGAAAGCCTCAATCCTTGATTCAAGGTAGTCGCAGGGACGCTCGCTCTGGATGATAAAGCGGAATCCGTATGTGGTTGAAAAGCTACGAACACCGCTGAAAACAACGTAGCCTAGTTGCTCCTTCGTACGCAGTTGGTCGAAGGCAGGCTCGTGGGCTATCTGGTCGAGCAGAAGTGTTCTAGCCCGCACATTCCAGTCACTCTTGTCGCCAACGTAGAATACAGTCTCAAGACAATGGTTGACGTTGGCAGGGTCCTTCAACGTCTTCTTGTACACAAAGTTGGATCCGGGAGGGAGGATTAAGGAGCGGGTGACTGGCCACTGAGTCTGCGGCAGGATGCGGGGCTTGAGTATCGTTTCGACCATATCCGTCAGCTTCAGGGCGTCCTCCTTGTAGATGTTGCCGTGTACGTAGGCCTCGATGCGCATCTGCGCGAGCATCTGCTTCTTGAACTGCCGAATGTCCTCGGCGCTGATATTGGGGAGCTCGGCGAGATATTCCTCAACGACATAATCGCGTTCTGAGTTCAGCCACGTTGTGTAGTCGGACACTTGGCTGAACGGCTGCTGAAGCTCCCAGTTGTTGTATCCCCGGTGAAGACGCTCCTTGATGATGTCGAACCGGGCATCCTTGATCTCGACATCTCGGATGGTGACGAGAACCTGTTTCAGCAACACTGCCAGCTTATCATTGTAACCGCTAAGGTCAAGAAACATGCCGCGCCCATCAAGTGCAACACTGTACTGTAGGCCGGCGAGCTCGGCGTCGTAGGAGTATTCCTCGAGGGCGTCACGGACCAAGTCAGTGAACAGCTTGGCCTTGACGGCATTCTCGGCTGATGAATAGATGTTGGGGTTCCTGCAACTGATGACCAGGTTGGCCTTGGGAACCCAGAAGGTGTCATCCTTCTTGAACCAGGTCCGTGCCAAAAGGTCGTTGCGAACAATGCGGGGAGCAAGGGCTGGCTCCTTGACTTCCTTCTTTTCGACTTCGAGATTCGTGGGGATGAAGTTGTTCTTGTGCGGGAGGTGTAGCTCTGGCAACCTGTCCTTAGCGCCTGATGCCGCCGCCTTCTCTATTTCCGCAAGGAAGTCGGCGGGAATGTCCTCGTAGCGGTACTCTGTGCCGTACCACTTCTCCTTGCGGTCCCAGTTACCGGGAAAGTTGCGTGACACAATCGTCAAACGAAGGTTGTCGGGCCTCAGACATGCCAGTCCCTCTCGAATCAATTCGGGGTCGAATTTCCTCAGCTTGCTGTGCCCACTCAGCAGCCACTCGCGTGGAAGAGGCTTTTGCATGACCGAACTGATTTTGCTCGTAAATCTGCTGGCGGGCGTTTTCTGCTTGAACTTGAAGTCGACATCGGCCAAGCCTTTCTGCTCATCAAAGATCCACTCCTGAGGCGAGGTCTCCTGCAGCAGCGAGACGTACTGGAAGAAGATTTTCGTGATCTCCTGGTAGTTCTTGAGGCCCTGGGAACGATACAGTTAGCCAGGAATGTGAAGGGCAAGGTTTCTTACTGCACCCACCTCTTCGGTCAGCCGAATCTGGCAGTCAAAGATGCCACCAGTTCCGGGACATACGGGATAGGTCCCGGCGCTCAAACCGTTCGCCCAACCCTTTGACTTGACGTAAGCCATGATGCTGCCAGGACCCTCGTGGCCAATCAAGTGACTGAGGTATCTGCTGGGCTGCGATTCGTACATGCGTTCCTCGTCCATAAAGGGGAAATAGAGATTGAGCTCTCTCGAATCCATGACAGGCTTGGCGAAGATCTGGATGCCAAGCTCGCTCTTCCTGAAGGGCGCCTCGCTCTCCCAGCGGTTCTGGGGGAGATTCTTGTTCGACACGCCGGCAAAGAACTCCGACACCCAGCCTTCCAGAACATCGAGAGATTCCCTGCCTAAAACAACCAACTTCATGCGGTTGGCCGAATAATGCTTGTCGTGGAACTCCATAAACTTCTCGCGCACGTTGATGCCTTTTGCTTCGGGTTGAATCTTCAGGACGTCCAGGTTTCCTGTGGAAAAGTGGCAATAAGGGTGGTTTGGGTTTGAAGTCGACTTCTCTAACTGATGCAGACGCCATTGATCGCTCTGGAGGTTCTTCTTGTTCTCCGAGTCAACAGCTCGCAACTCTCGGTCCAGGGTAGATTCGAGGAAGAGAGGCTCGATGAAGAATTGGGCGAAGCGATCCAGTGCCCCTTTCAGCGCTGACGGGTTCTGATCTGTGGGTTCTAGGTCGTTTGCAGGCCTTGCCGAGATCTCGAAAAAGTAGTTGGTCGAAGTCGGCCCAGTGTATGCGTTTGAGCTGCCAGAGTTGTTGGCGAGGTATTGACTGTATTCGTTCTCGACGGGGTACTTCTTGGTCCCCATGAACAGAAGCTGGCAGGGCGTGGCTCATTAGCACATGATCAGAAGGCAGGGGGTCCGACTCGCATGAGAGCCCAGTAACCTCAGAGGAGACTGCTCGCAAGGTACGATGCACTTACATGCTCCACGGCATGCGCCATGCCAGGCATATCCGTTTCGTCGCTGAAGTTGCCCACATTGCAGTCGAGCGCAGCGCTGGCCTTGTCCGTATCAGGGTCATGGACCAGCAAAGCCTCAAGCTCGTTGGGCAGCCGGATGACGCGATAGTCCCGATCGTCGAGTGAAGGCGTTTCGAGCTGGTCTGTCACACGACGGACAGGCACCGCCGTATTACTCTCCCGCGAAGTCATCGTATTTGTCGAGGGGGCGCGGCACGGACAATCTGGCCAGTGACCTGTTTCCTCGTGTTTCCCTTTAGCGCAGGGTGTGAGGTGCCAAAAGTCCGATGGTCAGCGAGACGCTGCAGCCGAACCGGTCTCTCGGTACTGGAGCAGGATACAGGTCTGGCCAATGGTCAATGCCCGGCCGTGGTTGAGCGGATTGGAGCAAGAGAAGGGGAAAAGGACTGGCTGTGGAGGGGACGGAAAGTGAGGGGGGTGGAGGCAGATCGAGGTGTAAGAGCAGGAGGAGCAAGACCTAGGTAGGTAGGTAGGTATGGAGAGGTATGTAGGCGAGCTTGGAGGGGAAGGCAATCGCTGCTGTGGGTTTTCGGTGGTGGGGGAGCCGCCACTTTTGAAAGAGTAGGGGAACCTATGTCCTGACCGTACCAACCTTGAACGTAAGGTGGTTGCGGTACCTTGGAGTACCTTTGCGTGTCTTCCCTTCCCTGGACACCCTGGGCTTGCTCCACTACCGTAGGGAACGTGCCCAGCCGAACGACAACAGCAGGCGGTCCTGGTAATGAGTAAAGGATGTACCCGATCTGCCCCTGTCTGGTGGAGGCCTGGGCTACCTGCATTGGTGACCTGGGACCCTTTCGCTGCCTTAGCATCGACGAGCTGGGGGACCTTGGGGGCCTGGGGAGTGGAAGGGGGGGAGGGGGTCGCGCGCGCTGGCAAGATGCGGGTGCTGACGCTTGTGCCACATAGACTGGGTTGCAGGCGTGGGTTAGCAGCATGTGGGGACGCCGTATCACCGGCGCCGTACTACTCAGATCAACGACGGGTTGGGATCCAAAAACGGAGACTCTCTGTGTTGAAGCGTGGCCAACAGATCAGGGTCGCTCTTCGGTGGTCGACTGGGCGGAGGGTCTCTTCCCTCTAGTTCCTTCTCTTCTTCCCAATAGTCCCTGCGCCTTCGGCGACGACTTGACGGATTGGATACTGGGTCACTTGGTGTGCACCGGGGAAGCAAGGCAGGGTGCCGGAGCATATGCTGCAGGGTCGAACAGCGGCTGTTTGGTAGGTGCGACACAGGTAAGTAGGTATATGTACTCAGCAACGATCGTCTGAGGAAGCGGTGTGCGCTGCGATGGCTTTTGGCCAGCGCCCTTGTCTCTCTCAACAACTTTGACGAGGTCTGCGTCCCTGTCTACACCGGCCGGATGGCAAAGCGTGGTAGACCCAGTGTGCAGGTCAGGCTGGGGCATTGCAAAAACCGCTTTCGGTCTGGCTGGCGGTACACGCGTGACTCGGATGCCGGGCTTGGTGCGGCGAGCTTGGTGGGTGGAAGAGCCGAGGCGGGCCACCGACGCGACTCAGGACTGATAGGGGAGGGGGGGAACGCGATTGAGTCAAGGCAGATAAGAATACTTCATATGCCCAACTCTGACGAAGTGAAAGAGACGGCGAGGGGCAAAACACGCTGGCATGTGTCGACGCGATGCGAATGATTCAGAGCAAGATGTGGGTGGTCATATACCTACCACATTCGTACTTTACCTGCCCAGATAGGTACCTGACCGCGGTGTGCGTCTGGATGGGGAGGAACGCTGAGCAGGACAATACGCCATCTACCTTGTCCGACGACGGAGCAAACGCGATGTCGGCTTGTTGAAGTAGGTACCTTGGTACATCCAGTGAGGATGACCATTCATGGTTAACTTTTCATGAGGAAGGAAGTAGCTTCTTGGCTCTTCTTCTCTGTTCCAGGGAGTTGTTGTGGCCTTGTTCGACCGTTTGTGCCTCCTACCACCTTCCTTCGTCACAAAAGCTTCGAATCGCAACTCTCAATGGCTAGTTCGCCTGTCCATGATTGAATTTCCGGCCCCTGATGCACTCAGCGATTATACGTGATAACTTCGTCCCTTCACACAAGAGATGCTTGACACAAGAGATGCTTGGATGGTGTGCTCTCTCGGATGCAGCCACATTGGTGCTCGACAATCCAAATGCCCACATGAAAGCGCAGAAAACAGTCTTTGTTCGCGAAGCAAAAGAAATTACCCACTCGAAACGGTAAGGGAGGGCACGGCACACAGGCCTTTGCGGGAAGACCCGCAGCATCGTGTTACACATTGCCAGACAGGCATTCTGGCGTAGCATCAGACAGAAAGTGCCCATCAATCACCGTCAGCCTCGATTTAACAATCTTGCTCTCTTGGCGAGTGGTGGATATCCTCCTAGGACAGGTAAGTTGATCTGAAACTCATTGGTCAGGGGAGATTTCAAGGTCCTCTTTCGTCAGCCGGGTCCCTGCTGTTGCAGGCCGCAGTTGAGCGCACAAAACCAGAGGCAAGCAGCAAGGTAGGAAGAGGGAGGGATCAAGGATATATCGACGGCCCGGATTGCGGAGGTGACTTACCCGCCACCTTGAAGGCCACTTGCGGTACGACCGGGCCTACGCAAGCATGGATAGGCCATCCGACTGTCACACGCCTTGACCACCGCCATCGAGTTTTGTTGTTGTCCCCCTCTGGCCCCATTCACGCGCCAAGACGGCGGTATGGCCAGGTGAGAGAAAGCTTTCGTGGCCAGCAACGTGACTGTCTGGCTTGACTCAATTCCAGACAGCACTGGCCAAGCAGGCGACTGGTTGGTAGGCCAAAGAGGGGAGAGGCGTATCCCAGCGGGGCTACCATAGCCAAATCGAACGAGCTTTCATCACCTTTCTGGGTTGGCCGACCACGCTGTCCACTCATAAACAATATCTTCAGTCCCGCTGACCCTACCAACGGCATGGTTTCTCAATGGATCTATTGCAGCTCGAGATGGGGTCCGATTCGACCAAAGAGTCATAGCATCACGTACAGGGCACATGAGTCTGCCGATGCATTATGAACATAGCGTCCGCCGTCCAACTCCTCTGGTTGGGTTACCAACAACGACAAAATTGGCACCAACGTGCATCGTCCTGTCCCGAAGGCATGGTACTATACGAATCCACTCACCGTATCCAGGCCAGACAGATTCATATCTGGTAGCACCTAAGATCATTCAGACCCTTGGTGGCCATCTTGGGGGTCAGCTGCATTCAAGGTGTCAATTCATTCGACCCGAGAGCATTCTGCCTTCCTTGGATTCTGCTTCTACTCCATGGGCCGCCACGGTCGGAACTACTGTTGCAGTTCCCCAACCACATAAGTCTAAGAGCCCCAGCAGGCGCATCCTCTCGTCCGCATCAGATTCATCTGCCATACATCTCGCAATGTTTCGCAACCCTGTCACTATGGAGGCTGCCGTCATGACCCATGCAAGGCGACTGCATGAAACAAATTGGAGGAAACATCTTGGCAATGTCTGATTCGGCTTGAGGGCCCCGAGGCTGAGGCAAGCCCGAAGCCACCAATGAGCAAGCCCTATGGAAGCCTTGACCACCGACCAAGAAGCCAGGCTGTTGAGCCAAGTCGGTCTCCCAACCCAAAAGAAGCCCAAAACCTATCCTTGACCATCCCTCGGCAGTCATGTGAGATAGCTGGGCATTTCCCAGACCGAGATGTGGTCATTTCGCAAGCGTATCAGCGCAAACCGGCGTCGGAGCATGGGGTGCTCTTGCGTCGCATGCCGCCATCGTCACGTCTTGATACTCCAGGAACCGGTCTTGAATGCCGCATGTCCCCTTGTCGATACAGGCGCAAGCGATGCAGATGACCTTTGACCGTGTTGGTGCAGACGCTACCAACTAGCCCAGGCTCCCTCGGGTACGCATGCCTGCTAGCAATCGTCGTCATGCTTTAGCGGGCCCCGAAGAACGCCTCCCCTCCCCTTTGCCACGTTCTGGGATTTCTGGAACGGAAGATAGAGGTCATGAGCCAGATTGTCCGCTTTTCACTGGGTGCGCTCCCGGCAATCGGAGCCGAAGGCAATCACTCGACGATCAGGACACCAAGCAAGCCGGCTCGGGGCAATATCACAAAGTAGGAAGGCGGAGGCGTGGAAACATGAGGACCCGGTCTTGCTCCAGGTCACTTTCTCTCCGCAAAAGAGGCAACTTTCCGCCTATGTTCGGGCTTCTTCGCCTGCGGTGGGCCATGCTGCTTACTCGAGTCATCTTCTAGAAGCTCGGTACATTTTCCGCTTCGACTGATCCAATCCGCTTGCCGTGATCGCCCAGCTTCAAAACGCACATCTCGGCTCGCTTGGAGCTTTGTCTGGGGCAATGGGACCAGGTCTCCCCGGCTCGTATCATGATGGGGAGAAAGAAAGGTACCCAAAGTACCTCCCTGTGGTCTTTGTATGGCCGGTCGAGGAGATGATGATGTTGCACCACGTCCGCACGTAATCTTAGCCCGCCCCCAGCCGCTAGGGACATCCTTTTCTGCGGACAGTTGCCGGCCCTAGGACGGCACCGAACCTGATAGGAATCGATTGGAGGCCTTGGAGCAAAGGCCAAACGGAGTCCGGAACAATAGTCGAAGCCCGGTCTTCACTCAATCCTTGGCAATCTCAAATGACAGTCTGGCATGATGTCACCGTAACATGTTCAGCTCAATCGCGGCCGACGTTCCCGAGTCGTACCCCCGGCATTCTTTATTGCTTGTTCTACCTACATGTAGAGCCTTCTATATAGCGCAGTCTAGCCTGTTGCATGACGGCAGGTGGGCTGCTGGTGATATGCGGCTCAGAGGTTACCAAAATATACGTATGCCGTGGGAAGTTTTGGTTGGCTGCCATGCCTTTACCGTGCCCTGACCGCGGTTCGCCCTGCTTCGCTCGCCACTCGTCAGCCACGCAGGGCGGTTCGACATGAAGGCTCGATGAGGTAGGTATCGGTAACCTCTTCCTATGCATCCTTCCGCTCCGCCACTTGCACACAGACACATGTTGTCGCTACAAGGAGTGTGGAACACGTGCTGTACATCCTCACTGGGTAACTCATGTAGGACCACCCGGTGCTTATAATAAGCCAAGCGACTGGATCGACGCTGCACCTTCGTTCTCACCCCCTCCCGCTTGCCGGGCCGGGAGACTGTGCCGGCGCACCTCATCTGCCGGCGGCCCAATTCACCTTGTCCTCGGTACATCGGAGTGACGTGCGATGCAACATGCACGGCATGGCAGAGGACGCGCACATGATGCCACGGCCCTGCGACCCGTGCGTCAAGGTGGTCGTACTAGCTGCTCCCAAGCCCCAAGCCACTCCATACTGTCGCATCGTCTCTTCATGCCGAAGAGAGTTCCAGCCCCGAAGCCAGCGGCTTTAGATCATCGCCGGACCACGGAGCAAGTTGAGCACCCCCTCCCCCTTCCCTTTTCCGAGTCCACTGTGAATCTCAAATTCTATCGAACCGACCATTTTTTCGGCTCCGAAGTATTATCCATTGATGTAAGTGACCTGCCTACCACAGCGCGTGTACAGCTGCGTACCTCGGGAGACCGAGGCAGTCACACGACGATGAGTTCTGTAATTGCCACAGGTATGACTCCCTAGTGCCACAGCAGCAGGAGTAACGAGAGTGGTTGGCTGCATGGGTTCAACAGTCTTCTCTCCTCTGCCCGAGGAGCGCGGCGAGCATGAGTCGCGTCAATCGACGCTGGGGCTTTCCATGGTCAAGGTTCGCTTCCACAGGCGAAATCATCCCTGGTACTCGGGATGATCCTGGATAATGCTCCTTTTTGACAGGTCCTTCGACAGGCAACAGACCTGACGCTGTTGCGACGCTGTTGCGACGTTGGCGCGCCCCGAGTTGTGTGTGCTGCGCAACACCACAAGTCGTTCGTCATTCATGCCAGTTGGCCCGGCACACCCGGCCGTTTCTTGGCAGGGTTACCTGCGTTGGGGGTGTTGGCCACTGGGCCGTCCCGTCTTTGATCGACCGCTTGTGATCTGGGGTTTCGGATATCAAGGCACAAGGAGGTACCTTGAGGTAAAGTGGCAAAGCTCGTGTCTTGCTGCTCGACATGGCAGCACCCTCACCCAATGGACTGACAGAACTCAAATAGCCCGTTTCCACCCCCCGCCTTGGACAAGCCTCTGTCTGTCTGCATACATGTGTCGAGACATTCCGGAGAGTTTTTCTTTTTCTTTCTAAAGTACTGCAGTTGCAAGGTCATGGTTCTCTGGAATGAACCGTCGTCCGGCGTGGTCGAATCATGTTTGGGGCAAGACAGTTTGATGTAGATAGAGACTGTGCCAGCCAAGCAACAGCGTGCTGGCGCGCAGTTGTAGAAGTACTGCGCCCGCCATGTGAGTATTCTTAGCATTATGCAAGTTTCTCTCGGACCTTCCATTTTGTTTCTGTAACATATTGACAAGGTGTTGATGCTCAAAATGGCGTCTTCATATTAATTGCGTTCCCGTTTGGGAGTCATGTCTGGAAGGATCCCGGCGTCACATCAGAAAACAGCACGAGTATTCTTGTGGTTACAAGGGGTATCTTTATTTGTCTACCGAAGTGTCTGTACTTCTGGGGCTGTCAGGAGCTGCGAGTATGTTACGTGCATGAGGCCTGACTCGAAAACTGTAGCATCGACATGTGGCGAGGCTACTTCATTAGCCGCGATGACTCGCAGGACACCAATATATTTATGAAATCGACCCACGCCGGGCTGATGGACCTTCCTGATCCAAAACGCGGATGTGGACGGGTTGGCCGCCTATTCACCATTGTTTACTCACATGGTTCTAGAGCCCATCTATTGATGCCGACACGGCGCTGCACGAAAGGGGTACCCCAGCATCAGGACCCTCGTCCATAGGATCGACGCTTATCGCCACCGTTGCGTCTGCTGGGACAGTCAACGGCCTTGTGCCCCGTCTTGCCGCATGAGTGGCAGCTAAATTGACCGGACCTGCTCCCCGCGCCGCCGCCGCCGCCCCCTGAGATGGACGTGATGGGGCCCGACCTTGCGTTGCCCGAAACTGAGCTGATGTTGTTGAGGTTGACCTTTTGATTCTTGCGCTTGTCCCTGAGCTCCTTGGCCTTGGCTGCGCCAGCAGACTCCCTGCGGTGAACGCTGCTCTGCCTCCGGGGGCCGTCCCTGTGTGGTGTCGAGGTCTTAGAGGCCCGCCTGTCGCGGCCGTCGTCTGAGAATTCGTCACTCGAGTCACTGTCCTCATCCGATGAGGCGTCTTCTTTCGTCTGCTGCGAGGGTGAGTTAGCACATATGCATCGTCCGCGGAAGCAGGCGAGGCGGTCCCGGAGGCTGCTAGCGAATCGTGAGACAAACCTTCTCTTCACGCGTCTTGTAGTTGCCGATCCTCTTCCTTCCAGCCTGTGCGCGGTTTGGCGTGTCGTCTTCTTCGCCGGCGTCAATCTCTGAGAAGCCGACGTACTCGACAACCCTGGGGGCCGCGGCGGTCGTGGTGCTCCCGAAGCCGTCGAGCACCCAATTCGTGTCGGCCAGCTCCGTCTTGTGAAGCTTCAGTGCAGCCTGTCGTGTGGCCTCTTGCTCTTTGAGGGCAGCTTGTATCGCGGCCTCGTCAAAGGAATGGTAGTCGCCAGTAAGTGGTGAGTTCTCGAAGCGGCGGCGCTTGGAGGAGGATGTGGTTCCGGATTTCGCGGAGGGTTCGTCGGGTGTGGTGGGCGTTTCTGATGTGGCGGCAGCACGCTGCATAAACTTCATCGTGAGCAAACGAGAAGAGATGCCCCGGCTGGGGGGCGTCTCGGGCGCCACATCCCTGGGCGCCATGGCGGGATGGAGGATGTTTGATGTCGGGGATGCCCTCGTGGTGTGCAGTCGTGAAGGCTCACAGGTGTGTCAGGATCCGTCCCTTTGCAGGGTACCTCTGGGAATGGGTCGTGGGAGTTCTTTGTCGCCTTAGATGTTCCGTAGTGGGCGCCTTTGGCTTCTCCTCTTCGAGAGACAGAATTGCTTGGTTGTGATAAACAATAACCTGCAACTACTAGAGCGGGACCTTGGGCCGACAAAATAATTCTGCCGCAAGATCCAAGTGCATGCGACCAGACCGCCCTGACGCACGAGCCAATGTGAACAGGCCTGGCCGCAGTTATTCCGAACCAATGACAGTGCAGCCATTCCAATTGATCGAAGACCTTCCAAGCTCCAAGATCACGAACTCGAGCGACCGCAACCGCCGCGAGGGTGACGACGACATCTTTCTACTCCCAGGTCGACCACACATTCAATTGACGCAATGCTCCTCCCGGCTTCCAGGCGGGCGACCACCCAGCTCTCGCGCCAGCTGCGCACCCTATACCGCCCCTTCTCCGTTTCCGCTACGGCCCGAACAACCGAGACCGTCTCTGTCACCGAGAAGAACGAGGCCAGCACCCCTCAGACAGCCGACAATGCTGTCCCCAGGGACGTCCAGCAGGCGCCCAACCGTGTTGGTATCTGGTCCCGCAGCCAGAAGCCCAGGGCCGAGGCCATGACCGGCCCAAGGTTCGAACAGTCCAACTTTGACCTCCAGGTAAAACACGGCTCGACACGATCCATTGTCACATACACGACGTACTGACGTTGTGCACCAGCCTCAACCCGAGTCCGCCATGTCCTTTATTCACGAGGAGCCCGTGAGGTGGACGCACAGCCGCATTGTCGCGTGCGATGGTGGCGGCGGCCCCGCTGGCCACCCGCGGGTGTTCATCAACACCGACAAGCCTGAGATTGCCTCGTGCACCTACTGCGGCTTGCCATATGTGAGCCTTTCCATTTCCCTGCCGCGACGTAGCCCGGTGGCCTACTGTGATTCTGATTGCTGACGATATGCCTAGGCCAATGAGCACAACCGCAAGCACCTCGAGTCTCTTCCCGAAACCGCCTACCCCCTCGCATGAAAGAAGCGTGCGGCACGTGGGACTGGAGTCCAATTAGAGATTTGGTTGGTCAGAGGAGTGGTTGCGATAGAATCGTGTTGCAATTGTGTACATAAATCAAAGTTATGGTTTCAATCGTCCACTGCCAACCCCTACGTTGTCAAGTCCGAACCAGCCAGTGGTTACGACTTGGTCAGTCTGCTACGATGTAGATGAATGTCGGAACTTCCATCTGTTCAAGCAATCCTCTCTCAACACAGATTAGCTGGACGCTCGGGAATATGGAAAGCTTGAACCGAGTAGACCCCGGTGAAGCTTTCGCACCAAGCTTGTAGCATATGGAGGGGACGTCTACAGCTGATCTGAACGTCTGTCGAAGCATGATGGGCAAGTTTACAGGTGCTCTGAGAACCCCGGTCGACCAAGATGCGTCACAGTGTCTGAAGCTGCCGGATCAGTGACGTTGAAGACGGTCGTGTGATTAGGTTATGTGCGATGGTACAAGCATTCCACCTGTGCGCCAGAGCATGATAGCTTGCATGACGAACCTGTTTTTTCCATCTTATGAAAGTGGACTACCCTTGAATTCCTTGAGTTATCTGGCCCGTCGAACTCCGATGACTGTGCAACGCAATGCATGGGACGTTGTTCTGATATTCAAGATGCCCCACCTTTCAATTCTTACATCATTCTAGCTCAACACCAAATATGCGCTCCTCAATCGACAACCACCAGATCTCGAAAACAACATTTCTTCTCTTCGTGCTGTTCCTTGTCTGTCTTGTCCCTGGCTGGTTTCACTACCTCTGGACTTTCCCGTTCACGTTCCTCGGCATCCTGTCGCCAGACTCGCGTATTCCCAGCGCAGCACGTCATACCCCGCCATCCACGCCCACCATGGCCACCGCTTGGGCGCAGAAGCAGTTCTCCCTCCCCGCCAAGTCGCGCGGGTCCTATCTCATCACGGACGACGTCCTCAAGGCGGTGCCCGAGATCAAAGACTTCAAGGTCGGCATCCTGCACCTGTTCGTGCAACACACAAGCTGCGCCCTCAGCCTTAATGAGAACTGGGACAGCGACGTCCGGGCCGACATGAGCGATGCGCTGGACCGCATCGCGCCCGAGGCGGGGCCCAAGGGCGAGGCGCTGTATCGCCACGACGACGAGGGCCCGGACGACATGCCGGTGAGTCTCTGGTCTGGGAGATCTTTTTGAAGGACTTTGCTGACTTGTCGCAGGCCCACATCAAGAGTGCGCTGATCGGTGCGAGCGTGACCATCCCCATCAAGGACGGCAAGCTTGTGAGTGACGTGCACGGAAAATTCGACTACTTGTAGACTGACGCTTATCGTAGGCAACCGGCACATGGCAGGGCATCTGGTATCTCGAGTTCCGCGCCTCGAAGCACCAGCGGAGGCTCATGGCGACAATCCAGGGCCAGAAGGCGTAAAGCAATGGGTGTTGTAAGGTGGCGAGTAGTGTGAAAGAAGTCCAAACCGGTCTGGATCTTTCACCGTAGCGAAGGGCGCCATGAAGCGGGGATGAAAATTTGTATTCCCCAGGTAGCCCAGGGGTATTGCACGTCCTGCTATGCTTTTGTGCACTCAGATATATTCCACGCCAAACGCCTGATTCCAGTCGCCTCAACCGTTGCCGTTCTGCCTATTGAAACTGTTCTTCTAGCTTGTGCCGTTCTCCTCCTTCACCTCTTCTGCCATCTCTGTGTCGTCGCCCGCCAGCACCTTGGTTGTCGGGACATAGCCATCCGGGGGACCGGTGCCGGGAGTCATGGCAACGACCTTTCCGTCTTCGTCGACGAACTCAAAGTTGTATCTGCTGAGGAGATGGGGGATCGCGGACAGCTGCGGGCCGTAGCGTGCCGTATTATCGTAGAGCTCGAAGAGAGGAACGGCAAGAAGCTTCATATTCTTGGGAACGCTGAGGACTTCTACAAAGGGAGAGAAACAGTCAGCGAACCGAACTCGATGCATGGTGTCGAACTCAAGGGTCACACGGGAGAGGGCACATACTGCTCTTGGGTAGCTGGATAAAGTACAGCTTCTTGCACTCTTTCGGCCTCGTGACGTGTGCCGGGATGAAGGGGTACATGAACGTCTCGAAGTTTGGTCGCCACCACTGTGCGAGACAGTCGCCGAGCTGCCAGTCGCCCTTTTCCTCGCCTTCGCCGATGCGGCCGACAGGGGCGAGGCGCTCGTCCAGGCGCGCTTTGAAGCCTTCGCTCTCGTCGTCTTCGGGGCGCAGATAGTCGCCGGGGAGCTTGAAGAAGGCGTTCGCAATCTGCAACATGAGAATGTGGGGGTGGTTGTGTTCGTGGCAAACGAGGATGCCCTCGCAGGTGCGGCGCATGCCATATTGGGTGTAATGCTCCTCGAGGCGCTTGAGGCGGGCGAGGACCGACGGGTCCTCCTCTGGCTGCGTCTCCTTGACGCCAAAGGTGTAGTTGCTGAGTGGGTAGAGTCGAATCGTACTTGGTTGATTCGCATTGAAGGAGAGGGGAATGACGGGCGACTGGCCCGATTCCAGTGCTTCGGGGGTTATTGTTGACATGATGGTGGCTTTGGGGGTGGTTCGTAGGCTTCTGCTGTCCACTTTGGTCTCGTGTCGTGTTCAGGGTGTTGTCTATACGATCGCTAGCTGTGGCGTTGAGAGCTGACTGTATTGACAAGGCGGGAATACGGAAATGCCAAGGTTGGTAGACTGAAGGGAAGGGAATTTCAGATCGAAGCTCCAGTTTCGGCTCGTTGAACAACCTCGACCGATCGTGGAGGCTGCCCACCCGCCATACTCAGGTACCTAGCGCCAAGCGTCGGGACGTTTGGCGCATGAACAGGGGTAGGTCCACGCTTACTAAGGTAACATGAGACCTCACCTTCTGCACCCCTCTCACAAGTCAGGCTCCTTGCCTTGGGAGACCTGCCATGCCAATCACTCCATCTTCGCCTTATATCACCTTCAGGAATATCCATGCCTATAGAGAGCCCACCAACCCTTTGATTACTTTCTAGGAAGTCGACAGCGTACTTATCTCATGACAAATATCATGCTGTACAATACCTGCTCAAGCCCCTGATCACCAGGAACGAAACGATCATGATGCTGCCTGGGATAAAACCACGACTTCGCAACCTTTTATGCGGCGAGGATCCTGTCGTGAACATATCACATAGCATTCGGTTTCAATATCTTTTTGTTTGGCACTGTCTTCTTGTTTTCTCCCCCTCACAGCAGTGTTCATGACGAACCGCCATGGCGGGGGCTAGATCAAATCACGATGCCACCCAGTCCCCCACTGTTACCACCACTATCGAAACCCGCTAGTTGTGTTTCAAAGTTGAAAAGAAACAAAAATGACTTTATTTATTTGATCACAGAGCGAATTCTGCAGAGTACGCTTCCATGCATTGTCTGGCCCTATGCCCTCGACGTACGACGAAGGCAACACCAAGCTTTGACGATCAGTTTGCACCCAGTCACCCACCACCTGGCCGTTATGACTATGATTGTAGCTAGAAATATGTCTGTCCCACCCCAGATCTGAGCCAACAGATACTCTCTCCAGAAGTGATCAATGATCGCACCAGCGGTAGGCGGCCCTGCTAAAGGTGCAAAGCCCAACAACGTGCACACCATGCCGAATCGGGTCCCCATCTTACTTGGATCTTTCGTCGGGATCGCCAGTGATCCGTCGAAAACGCCCTGCGAAGCGCCAATAATGAGGCTGTATACAACGGAGAAGGCGTACATGCCGGCTCGGTCGTGGACGCTTATTCAGGCATAAAGCATACCGCCGACGCAGACCTGGCCGACGACAAACATGTTGAGCGGCCGGATCCGCGTGTCCGCTAGCCATCCAACAAGTGGGCGCACGGGCCTCCCTGTAGCGTTTGTATTAGTAGAAGATTGATGTATGTGATGGGGTCGAAGCCGATGGCGATTCGTGCAGAGCCGTTAATTTATTGCCCAGGGCCACGACCTCTTTCTTCTGAAGTAGGAGCTTATGATAGCCACCAATGGCGTGAACATCAAGCCGAGACCTAAGCCGGCGCACAGGCTCTGCGAGGCTCGTCATGAAGCTGCCGAGAACGGCAAGCAGTGATCCAACGAAGAGGGTGTGACGGTCATACTCGGCATCAGATAGACGCTCAGAGATGGTGCACAAAGCGAAGCAGAGGGAGACTTGCAGCGAGCTAACCTATGAGGACTGAGCTTTGGGCAGGTGTAGCATAGTTGGAAGACCCCATAGGTCGCGCTATACCCCCCAGCCAGAGAACTAAGCCAATGTAGTAAGGTTTATACATGACATTGGTAGAAGAAGAAAAAGGATGCCGGGTAGAAGGACTAGATCCCTGCAAGGTGCAACGATTGGGTCCGGACTCCTTCGTTTGGCTGACGACTCGCATATTATACGTGTTATTTCAGTGATGCAGACTTACTTGATCAGATGGTCTGCAATGACCTGTGACCATGCTGTCCAGTCACCGTTGGGATACTCAATTTCTGCGATGGATGCAGAGGTCGTGAATTGTGGTATGAATGGCGCCGGCAAGGGCCCAGTGGTTCGTAGGATACCCTCAGCTGATTGATCAACAACAGTCTTCAAGTTGCCGTCATGGGCTGCTTCAATACAGCAACCATGGATATTCTTCGACAAGCCTGCGGAGAGAGCGCCGCAAGATCTATGTTTTGGACGTGACTTGTTGTCAGAGCGTTATTTAGAGCAGAGTGAAGGGGTCCTCCACAGGGTCCGCAGGTAGTTAGAATATGGGTATGGGATAGGAATACATCTAAATACTGGCCCTCCGCAGCTTGGGGGGCCCTCTGCAGCCTATATATACGTTCTCTCGTGACCCTTAGCCCCTGGCCAGCTCCCCTAGCTTGGCAGGCCCTTGGTGGCTCCGCAGGGGTCCTGACACTTGTGGACAAAAACGTCTTGTTCAACCGGGTGAGCGGCGCGACAGGAATCAGCTGAACAGTCAGCAAATTGTTCATCGTTTGATAGGGCAACACGCAGCGGTTTGCTTATAATGTCAAAGTTCCCTCCTACGCCCCCCGGGTGATATGCGTTGCCTCGTTGCGACGTTGGTGATCACTAGGAGTGTTTGTTCCAGACGCAGATTGGCATATTTCTTGGCACAATATTTGCAAGACTCCATCAGATGAGGAATTCATATTCTCATTCAGTGCATTTAGTAGCATATTTAGGAGGTGTAACCATACTGCTACATCGACACAACAAAAATCGCTTGATACCCGGGCAGGTCGCGATTCGGCCGAGCCAAGTTGTCCAGCGTTAAGCTCAACCCCCACGCTGCAGCTCCGAGGTGGGATCCATCGACCCTTCCGGGTGGAGACAACGACTACCGGTCGTACCCCCACCTAGCCACCGAACCCGGTTGATGCGGCCCCTCCTTCGGACATCGCCTGTGATGGCCGTGGGTTGCAAAGGGTGGCGGTGCGCGTTGCATATCCTCGGTCAGTATTGGCGCATCAGGACCAAGGCTGTTCGTCCCATGGGAGCACGGCTCTCGCTGCGGTAATTTGAATTCAACCCCCGGGCGTGCCACGGCAATCTGTGGATGCCCAAGAATTCATGATCTTCACAACAAGGTGATATCGTGGCAGTGGCGAGCTGATCAGCAGGAGAGTCCCAGCTATCTGACTCTCTATAGGCCCAGTAGCTGGATGTTCGAGCAGCCGGCCTCGTATCTTGTCGCGATGTGGGGAGGGACGACGTAGGCGCCAGAGCCAGAAAATTGATGGACTGTGTGTCGGCCGGGGACACCGTCGAGGCGTTTTGTACTGGGACGCACAAGGTTGCGCAAGGTTTGAGGACAGCTTTCAATAGACGCTAGTTACGAGGAATTGTCAAATGTGGATGTCGGAAACGGCCGCCACATGTGATTGAAGCAAAAGGACCATGTTCAAAAAGGCAACAAGGTAGCCACTGTGATGGGTTGGGTGGGATGATTTGGCCCTACTTTCGAAGGGCGACGGAACGCTGGATGGAAGGATGGCACTCCTAAAACCGCCGAGTCAGGTTGCACTAGGCCCCATCTGGATTGCCTGGTTACCAAAGCCTCGCTGCTTTGTGTTGGCGGTATTCACCTGGGGCTTCCAGGGCATTCACTCAGTGCCATTCACCTGTTGCCAGGTGGCCTGTGCCTTGGCAGCTCCCATAGCTTAGTTCCAGGCACCCTCCTGCCTGCAGAATAGCTTCCTAAAAAAACTACACCTTTCTCAGACCCTTGACCCCCAACACTTTGAACATAAGCTCACCTAATAAGGCTTGTGGCTGAGCATCCCCAACCATGCCGCCACGCACAAACATCACCGTCAAGCCAGCATGCATTGCAGCCGTGTTCTTTTAGCGGTGGGTTTGATAACTGTCCCCTGTTGACCACTCTAGTCACCTTGAGATTCGCACGAGGTTGGTTGTCAAGCATACCCAGATTGTTTGGCCCTTGCGGCATCCAATTTCTGATGTGAGTGACATTGCTTCACTCAATTCAGCTCATCCCCAGAAGGAGCTCAAATCTCGGGCGAGCGAAACTCCCCCGCCCGGCGACAGATAGCGTATTTCTTGCAACTCGATGCTCTCACAGATTCGTGTTTCGCGGGCGACTCTGCTTCCTCTTAGCCCATCGATGACCCTGGACCAAACCTCCTTTGAACCCAAACCGCAGGGATGATTACCGCGATGAAGACAACCTCTCTGAGCCATTTCGGTACCCTCCCTGTGCCATCGTGATTTTGTACTCTAAGTGTAAACTCTGTTCCGGTACTCAGGGTCGACCTTGGATGATTTGACGGATCCATATTTTCCTGGTCGCAACCGTAGGAATCCTCCTGAATCGTTGAAGGTCCTAGGAGTCATCACCTAGACGCCAACCCTTCCGTCGGTGGCGGCACCCATCAGGGTAGTCAAGCAAAGGATCTGTCTCCGATAGCCTGCACTGATATATAAGAAGTTGGCCGTGCTGTCATGCTAGGGTTGGAATCGATCCTGAGAGCCTCTGGCAAACTCTATACGAAGAAGAAGCCCAGTCACTTCTGTTGGATCTTAACTCCCGTACCAGACATTCGCATACACCTCAAGCCACAGGCATCGCCATTCTTAAGTTTGGTTGGTGACCCCCTTCTGCTATCGAAATTGAGACCATCCGATTTCTTTGCAGACATCCATAGGATGGCAACCATATTTCGCTTCATTCGCGACAAGTTCCGCCGACGAGCAGGCGCACGTAACAAGAACGACCTCCAAAAGGAGATTGGCCGCCCAGTGTCAACCTCCATCGGACTCCCAGTTGAATTAGTGCTCATCGTGGGTAGCATGCTTGCACCAGAGGATGTCCTAGCATTCTCTCTTTGCTGCAAAACGCTTCTCAACATCTTTCCTCTCCCACAGACACTCTGCAGGCAGCAGAAGCAAGACCTGCTCGAACGCATCGAACGCGATGTAGGCCAGAAGTACAGCTTCTGTTCTCACTGCACCATACTCCATAAGTTCACCACAGCCTTCGGAGCGCACATCAACCAAGACACCCCTCGGGCTGAATGCTACACAGGAAGGTTCTTACCTCTATACTCTTGGACCCGGGATCATCGAGCTCTTAGTTATCAGATTGCCCGCCTCCTCGCGAATAATCATCGACTTGGATCGCCAATCGGTATCGCTCCGAGAGAACTCTGTTGGAAGGATGGATATCCGTCCAAATCCAGCACATCCCTCAGCCTCTCGCCTCCGAGATGGCGCGTCACGTTAGAAGCCAGGTTCATCAACAACCAGCTCCTCCTCCAGGCTACCCACCAGATTCAGGGGAAAGATTGGAATGATTTGGTGCGAAACGATCTGGATGAGGCACGCCACCAATTGTGTGAACATGTTTTCGTTTTCGAACGATGTCCACCGAGACGGTGGTATAAGAAGGAAGTGGCAATTACCTTCCCAGGTCCTCTCCACTCTCCGTCTGGAACAGCAGCAATTCGGACAACGAAAGGCTGCAAAGTGTGTTTGACGGATTGGAACATCGAATACAAGGTCTACGGCATCAAACGAGTCACAGTCACTGTCCAGACATATCATCTTCTGGGTGATATCTCGAGTCATCTCGACCCCGCGTGGCTTCTTCTTGTAGATCGCGACTCGCAAGTGCCTCGGGACCAGGCAGACGCCATCTGGCGAAAGTACAGGCAAGGGACAATCAGAGACATGTGGCAAGAAGCGGTTGCACAGGTCCCAAGCACCTGCTCAGATGTAAAATGAGCAAGCGCGAGACAGACTTGTCTTCACATGGGTTGATCCTGCATCGTTCAAGGAGTTGGCTAGCACCGGCTACCCATTTGCTCTTTCCTGGCAAGCTGTGTACGCCATGATTCTGTTTCTTGCTGATACAAAGGGATAGTACAGCCCGTTTCCGCTGTTGGGAGTATCTCCGAGTCGAGACTGACTGTACTGGACTTCTGCCATCCATGGCAACTTCTCCGTTAGCCTCTCAAGGAGAGGAGGAAGCAGCGTCGCCGACGCAGCTGCCGCTATTGCAGCGTCCAGAGCAGCATCATATCCGTCTTCTTGTGTCAACTTTGTTCTGTCTTCTGTTTGTTTCTTCAAGCCCCAGACGTACTTTGTTGCACATCCCGAGATGACGCCCAACGTCGATATTCACGCGGTCGCTGCCGGCTGCATCATTGTCCTGGTAATATGTCATGGGCTTAGAACCATATACCAGTTGCTCATGTCTCTCAGAGACAAAACCTCGAAACCGTCCCCCAACCCTCCGTCTTCGCCGCCCGAGAAGAATACTCAAGCCAAAATTCTCGAGGCCGTTCAACGCTCCCAATCTACTCTGCGGGAAACCAAAGAAACTTTGTTGAGGGTTGAAGTGCTGCTGACAGACGTCCGAGAGGCATCGAGGCCATCGGCGGAAGCCTCGTTGCATCAGCACCGAATCCTCGGACGGATTGGCGTATTCGACTTTGAGGCCTTGATCTCTCGACACAACGCTCAAGGTATGGCAGGTAACCGAGCAGAGAGTCAGGAAATCCCAGAAGGCTCTTAGGAGCTCGACTGAAGATGCAGACAACGCATGTCGCCCGCAGCATTCGGGCGTCTCCACGGCCCGAGCCCTGGAGTGCTAGGGTGAACCGCTTCGGCGGCACTCCCCTGGCACCCCGACGAAAGGATCGCATCTTGACGCGATGTCGGGGCTCAACACCGCAATTGCGTGTTGCCAAGACGATCCTAGAGACAACTGCCCACTGTCAGTATTTCCTTGCTCCCGCACCAATGGTTCCTTGATCAAATAGCTCTGCCAGCGGGCAATCTGGGTGCTTTGGAAGAAGTGCTTACTCGCCTAAAAAGAAGCTTGTCAAGGAAGTAGTAGATCTGAGAAAATTACAGCGAGCGCATCAAAATTTCGAGAACGAGAGTCTTCGATGATGTAGCTACCTTGCCTGAAAATGGTGCACCTGGACGAGCCGGCTAACTTGACCAGACGCCTCTTGCGCCCGGCGATCTCACCGAGACGTAGAACCTGAGTAAAACAGTTTGTTCCGTGCGGTTCGGCATTATGCTACCCTGCTTGAAAACCATGCGAGTCCGGCAGATATCTTTAGAAGATTCACCCTGCCAGGCCAATATCTGGAACGCAAATACCCGTTTTGCGGGCTCCCAGGCTGGTGTTGTGACGGCGACGCAGCATGATGGCTCGAATTCGTGTCGTCAAAAGACAATATCGGGCAGCACCTGGGGAACTACAGTAGAGCATCGCTATTACCAGATCATGTGCTGGGAAAGGAGCGATGAGGCAGACAGCATACATGGCCAGAATGCTTACCCTCACTGATGTCTCGACCTCTGTAGGAGGCAGCCCTGGAGGTTACTTGTGTGTTTATCCGGTAGACATCATCACAAACAAGTTAGATAGAGGCAAACTACCAGAAAAGATAGCCAAAATCCGAACCCGGAAAGACGATTCATTTCACTGTGATGGTTACGAAGTAGTCCCTGCACGTACCACGCGGCCGGGTTGGCATGCACCTCAAAACGGGAATTGACATCAGTACATACCGTTTTCCAACAATCTGTTGTGCATATGTAAGGTATATTGCACTAAACGTTGCTGTGGCTGAGCTTTGACTGGGCCGAGCTGGCGCAAGAGCGACGAGCACGCTAGCTCGATTTAGGGCATGGCACCAGTTGTGGTCCGTGGCTCAGCCGAGAACCCAGCCCTCTCCGGCTCCCTGGCTCCCTGGCTCCCTCGCTGCCTGGCAGGAACAAGGGCAGAGATACACTGGAAAGTGATCGGCCGTAGGTATCGCCTTGGCACTGTGGTGGTGGATGCAGGCCCTGGGCCAGACAAGGCATGGCCGGGCTGCCTGCCAGGTGCAGTCCCAGGCTGTGGGTACCGGAGGTGCCAGTGACGGGGCATGGAGGGCTGCACAGGGGTGGGTTATAGAGGGGCAACTGCTGTTCTAGGCCCTGGAAGACCGCTGTAGGGGCTCCACCGCTCGCGGTCCCCGCCTCGCCCTGGTCGGCCGTCGCCCATTCCCTCAAACCGGGCCCAACTTGCGTAGAAGGGAGCGAGCCGCCCAGGGGGATGTGCTGAGTTTGTTCGTGCCTGCCCAAAGGCCCTTGTACTCACTCCTCTGTTAGGCACCTACCTACCTCACCAGGTAGGTAGGTCGGTACCAAAACTCACTAGTTACCCAGGGAGGAAGGCAGGCGCCGACAGGCAGGGCAAAACCCAGCAGAGCATTCAATTTTCTTCCATCTGCATTTGCTCACCTGTCTCAACTTGCCCGCTTCAGGTTTTGCATCGGCACCTCCATCCACCACCAACACAATCATCCGGATCGATCAACGCCATCTTTGCCGCAACCGTCACACACGCCCACAAATTCACTACAGTCACTGCACCCACACGACGCTCTTCCGAACACACCCACTTACACCCTGACGTCCCCGTCCCGTCCATCCAATGCACCTCGCTCCGACCTGATCGAGCCACCAACCGAAACACCGAGCAAAAGAAGACCCCCATTCAAGCTACCACCCAAGCAAACGCTCGAATCCAATTGCCCCCCATACCCAGCGCAGCGCAGCACGGCACCACAACCCTCGGCCTGTCACCTGCTGATCTGACCCGTGGATCACCTTGCAGGGCATCTGGACTGCACCCACGATTGTGACTGCCACACCCACTGCCACACCTATCCCACGTCCCACGCAAACATCCTGCATCGCGACCAGCGACCGATCCCGCCGTTGCGTCATGAGCACGCTAGGCTCATTGGCAACCCCCCCTCCCACCGCCTCCTAGCTCTGCCGTGCCAGTCTACGTCCACGCCCTCGCCCTCTGCGTCTCTCGAGTTCCTACTTTCTTTCACCCTTTTGGCAACATGGACGATGCGACGACGCTCATCGGGGACCTGCAGCAGAAGCTTGCCCAGCTCGATCACAAAGTCGCCGCCTATCGCCTAGACATGGCTGCCGAATTCACGAGGTACTCGCGCGACCTGCTAGAAAACATTCCTGAAGAACTCTCCACCCAAGTCCGCCACGGTCTCGCTGCTTCATTGTCGCAGTATCCCGCCTTGGGTTCCGAGCTGGAACTTGCCGATCTCGTTTCGTTGCCTTCCGTCGGTCCTATTGCCGCCGACGCCACCACTGCCGACCTAGACGCAAAATCCAACATAGCTGCCCAAACGACAGAGCTTTCACCTCCACTACCCGATCATACAGAGGACGATAGCACGATCGGGAATAAGCCTGCCTCACCAAATCACCTCTTGGCGAGCCCGTCTGACGAGCGCGACGTCCACCTCCAGGGTGTCTTCACACCGAACTTCCTCCCCCTGCTCAGCAAAAGCACGGAGGCGTCCCCCAAGCCATCGATGCCGTCCACACCTCTCACGACAGCCTCAGCCACTTCCGACGAAGCCGCGACCATGGGGCCTACGAGTAGGAAGGATAGCAAGCTCGAGACACAACGACCGCTCGATTCGCAAACTTCGTTGATGCCAACTCGACCTCACCATGAACGGAAAGGAACGAATGACACCACGTCTTCGGGCGCGTCCGAGTCTGGCGAGCACAAGGTGCGCCGCAGCGCACTGAGACGATCTTCGACCGGCGGTTCCAAACCTCCTCCGAGTCCTCGAAGAGTGCGCTTTGAGTTTGAGGGAGGCGAGGTCTTGCCGACATCTTCACCCCGCACATCCGAAGTATCTCTGGTTCTGTCGCATTCGCTGCACTCCTCCAACGTGCCCCCACCTGAGCCTGAATCGTCTCCGGAGGATGACTCAATGAGTGCCGAAGCCATACTGGGCCCCGACGAAGATAACGAACCGCCCCCGAAAAAAGTCTCATCGTCACAGGCATTGCGTGCGCTGTCCCGAACTCCTCTGGACGCCAACACAATCTGGACAGTCATTAACGCTGACTCGCCAGAACCATCTTCTGAAAAGAGCTCACCCCGCAACTTGGTCTCGCCTTCATCCAGCCGCAGTTCGCTTGCCAACTCGCCGTCAAGAAAAGCAAGCATACCGGACTCCTCAAAGGATACTGCCGAGCTCACTGTTCCGCGTACGAAGAAATTCCTCAAGTCTCCGCCGCCAGAAAGGGAAGAGAGAGCCAGCGACGACTCCGACTCATCGGACGATGATTTCCTTGCCATGGCGAAACCCAAATCTTTCGCCAATAAGAAGGCGATTCGCTCACCACCGTCCAGGTCTCCGACCCGTACCACGACATCGCCGCCCATCTCTCCCAAGCCACAGCCGGTAACATCAACGCTGAATGCCACAGTTTCTCGACGGCAGGAAAAGCCACTCAATCCGCAGGTGGAGAATGAGGAGGAAGGCATTTTTGATTTCGAGGGACTCTCGTCCTCTAAGGCGTCAGTCAGGCCGGCATCGCCACCAGAAGACGAAGAGGAAGCGGAGGAGGTCGAAGAGGAGGATGAAGGAAGTGGAACTCCGAAAAATCGGCCTGCGGTCATTTACTCAACATCACCTGCGGTCAGAATCCCCCCACCAAGAGCGGAGCGAGCGGAGCCGCAAGTGCCGGCGCACCTATTGTCAGGCTCAGTAGGATCCTACCGGGGTCGGCCGGTCTCGATGCCGGTCGTCAAGGATCCTCAGGTCTATGCTCAAGCTGCCTCTCTTCGAGACGTCAACAGCTTCATTGGCGGACTTGACGGTGATACCGGCACAGACGAAGGTGACCTGGCGAGCTACCGGGCGAGCGTCGGCCAGGCACTTTTTTCAGGCACGCCACGGAGTTTGACGGAGCGAATGATGATGGAGGACGCCCAGGCGGCGCGCCGGGCGGCACAACGACAGCCATAATGCGAACACCTATGAGTGTTTATAATGTGTACAACTACCTGGGCCACGGGAGGTTGCCATTAAAAGACGGCCTGTAAAAAGATTAAAAGGTCCGGGAACATCCTTATCTTTACCTAGAGGCGGGAAAACGGGGACGGTTCATGGCTTGGGCGCTTTGTGGTCTTGGTTTTTCATGGCTCAAGGGCCGGGGGGTATCACCTGGTGTTGTAGCTGGGCGAGGTGCACATGCTGTTAAGGCTTTTCTTGTTCCAAAAGCTGGAAAGGGAGCAAGGCGTTGCGGAGGAAAAGCTATTTCTTCTAGGTAATCTCTGGACACAACCGGCTGCTACTGCGGCAGTTGATTTTCTTCCAGGTCCGCCCCCCATTCGGATCTTGTGACTGCCTCAACGTATTTGTTGTAGGGAGCTGGGCGCGTCGTCTGACTATGGATTGATTCACGAGCTTTACAGATATTTGTCGTTCTTTTCGGCACTGTAGCCTGTTGGCTAAGATACTGCCGTCTCAGCTCTTGACAAGGGTTGCTGATACAAGGACAGGTAGGCCAACGTGGTTGCCTTATAATAGGTTCGTTCGCCCGAAATTTCTACAATGCCGAGAACCTCATTCCAGCCCGCTGACCAAGAGTCCGCCTCCCAAAAGTGGCAACCGACGTCCGAGGCGCCCATCTTCGTCATTCGTGTCTTCTTATCTACGACCACCATCAAGGAGTGTTACACAACCGCCACCCCGGCCGTGATTCAGGCTACGATGAACCCCGTAGACAGCCCGGGCGAAGAACTGCATACAGCTCGGCATGTGGCTATCAACTATTGGACTGGGTGGTTGGGCCAAGGCCATGCATGAAGCAGGCTGCGAGCTGTCGCCTGTGAGAAAGCAGTTCGCCCCTCCTCCTTCTGTTATGTGGTTGTGAGGAAGTCGTGAGCTCCGGACGAGTAGGAGGAGACCAGCACTTCATGGCGCTGGCCGAAGGGTTCAGCATGGTGCTCTTATAATCTGACAGGAGGTCCCGTCCTTCGTCACCTCCATCAGGTCTCGTCCACCGTCTGCTTTCCGCATCTTCAGCATCTCCCCTCTTATCACTGCTCGGAATAGCCAAAGCCAAATCCTCTTTTTTTCAAGTGCATAACAAGTATGTCGAGGATCTTGGTCATGGTCACCATCAAGGGAACACTCACTGACGGCCTATCAAAGACTTCAACCGCAATTGAATCATGGCCTCCGGTCCCTCTCAAGAGGTTGGCTTCGCCCAGCAAGGCTCTGTCGACTGGGTCGCCTTTGGCACCACGGTTCCAAAATTCACCATCGACATCCTGGCACGGATCCAAGGAGCTGGAGTCCAGCCCTTCACTTACGCGGCCGGGTTGCAACTTGTCACACGCTTTGAGATACCCGAACGTGGACTTCAGAGACTTGATGATGCCATTAAGAGGCTCAAGTATCAAAGTATTGCATCGAACCTCCTCTACTTTGGATTCGGCCATCGGAGTCTCTTTCGCATCATGACCGAGACTCTTTCAGGCATCAAGCTCATCGCATTGTGCGCTTGTTTGGCCGAAGTACATCGAGGGGGCATGCCAGCGATGATTCTTTCTGCCCTGTGGGATGTGTATGAGTTTTCAGAAGAATACAAGCCATCGCTTGAACAATTCAGGAGCCTCGTCAAGGTGTGCAGTGGGGTGTTGTCAGCCTCGCCGTTCCCCGAAGTTTACCGTCGCATGATGGATCTCTACCTCCCCATTACTAGACCAGGAGCAAATGTGCAAAGATGCTCTGAGCCTGCCGACGTTGCAAAAGCTCTTCGTGGTGTCTTCGACATCACCACTGAGAAACACAACCGTATCACTGTTGTTGGGGGTTCCAGCTGTGCTTTCATCGCTGCCATCTCACACTGGCTTTTCGACCTGACCACGTACGTCGAGGACGAAAATGGCAAGGTTCTGTTCGCTCCGTCGATTGGGAAATGTCCGATCGATCCTATTACGGCAAAGGTCCACGTCCAGTATGGCAGCGAAACAACTACTGCGATGATCGACATATCAAGCACATCGTATGTGATCGGGAACATCAGAGACATCATCGCTCTGGACGACCAGAAGTCTTTGAAACTACGCAGCCGCGTTCCCTGGGACTTGGCGCTAAGCCTAAACTTCGGGGACATCTTCCTTAAACTCATGAAAGCTTCCAAATTACTCGGCTCTCTTCTTGGAAGTATTGCGCGGGTTAGACTGGCTCTAGCGGTGGGTGAGCGTGATGTCGGCGACTGTGATCGTGGGGATTATGTTGACTTCAATGAGGCCAGTTACGGGCGCGGGTTCATCAATTCCGTTAGTCAAACCTTCCCTGAGCTTTCCAGCCCAGAGCTCCGTCAACACATGGAAGGTGCTGCGGCTACGACTTTCAAGGTTGCCTACGGCCAGGTACACACAGATCTTGATATGTTGCGATACCATTGCAAGTGCCGCGAATGCAGAGGTCTTTCCAGCACAACATCATCCGAACGTTGTTCAGCGCGCTTGGCGGTCACAATAGTCATGACGGTGTCCACGATGTCTTCGCTGAGAATTCATACCGAGCCGCCCTTAAATCCGACTTCAGAGGGACTTCAGAACATATACCGGAACGCCAGCTCAAATGGTTTTCGGTCCAAAATTCACTTTTCAGGATTTAGTCACTCGTCCGTATCGGGCCCTGGATACTTTTACGACTGGAACGGGGGGCTAATTGAAGTTCTGGAACTCTTCACCGGTTCGCAAGTATCTCTTTCTCTCAAACTCGAAGAGGATCCAGCAATTCTAGCCATTCATCACGAGGGAATTTGTGTGTTTGCTGAGATGGCTGTGGACTTGGCTTCTCACGCCGATAAAGCACGACAGATCCATGTGATTCCTGACCACATCAACAGGATTGGAAACAACCCACGGGCATGCGCCAAAATCCACGATATGATTCTCGATCTGACACGGACTACCTCGACGCTAAAGACTGTCAAACTGCTCCGGGGTCCAGATGTGCACACACTAGCGTGTCATCCAGAACTGAGTTCATCCGGATCCAGCGGGAAGGTGCCAAGTAACGCTGCATCGCGGGGGCGACTTGAGAATCTTGACCGGTCACGGCCCAAGGAGTGTGCAGCTACGTTCTCGGTGACGCAAGAAGTTGTCGAGTTGGCGGGGCCAGGCATGCTGTCCCTATTCTATCGAGCTTGTGACACCGACGGAGGTTATATTATACTGCGCCCTGGGCAAGTCACTTGCGACTTGCTGAGAGGATCAAGACGTGTCTGGTGTGACCAACATCAGTGCTCTTCAATGAACTCTGAAGCCTTGGAACTGTTCACTGTTCAGCAAGGTTGGCGCGTCGACATAGGACCGATCACATACAACGACCAGAACTCATCGCCCAGACTGCGTTGTATTACTTGGTCAAATCTGGGTTTGAAGGACCTCAAGCTGTTGGTTGCACTCGCGTCGTGTGATGAGGCGCCGGGTCGTGGGAGGGAATTCTTCGTGAGGCACGGTGAATGCCTTCCATGTCATCTAGCGGCAGCGTCGGCTATGATACCGCCGGCGCCCAGCCCTGATGACAAAGCTCGGGCGGTGTACAAGTATTGGGACTTCTTTCACAGGGTCGCACATTTTATATAAGTCCCGAACACATGACGGAAAGTCCAAATTTGATTGGTGTTGGGTTTTAATGCGTATCCGTTGTGATTGAAGGTTACGAAAGATTACGAAGCTATTCAAAATGGATTCTCGTGCGCAATGAGCTGATATGATTCAAGCGCCATGATGGTGTTGTCTATCTTGGCATCTAGCCTCACCGGCATGAGAGTCGACGAATGTGCCTGGTGCAAGATCACAGTGACCGGCTTGTTTCTTCATCAAGTGAAAGAAGCGAATGGTGAGTCAAGAAGAGCTTATCACACACCCAGTCCTTCAAAATGGCCTGGGAAGACTTTGAAGGAGCTCAACCTGACTTGCGGGAGAATGGCGTTGTGCTGCGGACGTTCCAGAGAAAAGGATCTGAGTTGAGTTGCTGGTGATTCTGAGAAGTGCTTGCACTGAGCTTGAAAGTGGAGCCAAGATGAAGTTCGAGGCCGACCATTGGCTGAACTGAAGGGCCGCATTCCATAGAATATGATTGGCTTGAGATTCCAATAACCAGCATCATGCAATTCTTCCCACACGCTCCGGCCAGCCGTCATCCCACCTTCGACAACCATACCTAGCATCGCAGCCACGACCAGTCAACCTCATCACAATGGGCGGTCTCAACCTTGAAGTTTTTAAGGTGACTTGATTAATCGCTCTGATATTGATGGGCCCCCAGGCTGACGACATCAGTTCGGCATGTACCTGATGTTCCCTATTGGCATCATGTACTACTTCGGCACCAACCTCGACGAACGCTTCGCCGTGGCCGGCTACTGGCCGAAGGCCGAGAACTCACATAAGATCCCCTTTGAGCGCGATGAGATCAAGGAAGAATACAAGCGCTTGATGCAACGACAGCGGTACCTCGAGGACCTGCGACGGAAGAGGGAGGAGCGCGAGAGTGTGTCGCAGCAACAGCAGGACGACTCGTAGACCACGCTAGGCCTACTCGATCATCTCGAGCTGGAACACAGAGAAGGGTGGAATACTCCGCTATGGCCGTGATGGGAATGGCATGGGCCATTGGGCTCGAAGCAATCCGTGGTGGGACATGTGTGTATTGATTCTGGCGTTCGGAAAGGACGGGGGCTTTTGTCTGGCAAGACTGGGCCGCCAGGTGTCGCTCCTCATGAGCCCTTAGTGGCTATTGTTCTACATATTGTACAAGACTGGGTATACATGTACGAATACAAGTGTACGACTAGGAGTTTGCCATGTCACATATCCAGGTTATCCTCGATGCGCTGCCAATCTTCGTCCGAGATGGAACCCCGGGCAACATTGGCGTAGATGCCCTGTACCTCTGGTTGCTCCTGTAGGGCAGCCAGCAGGTCGGCAAGGCCTTGTGCGTCGAGCTCTGTGTCGACCTTCACCTTGGTATCTTCATTCGCTGCCCAGATGATCTCCGAACTGAGAATGCGGTCTCCGAAGCTGGGCCCCAGTGCTTGCGTCACAGCCGTGGTCATGTTCGGCTGCGTCCAAATGACGATGTTTCCATCATCATCGGTCTCAATATCCTCGGCGCCCGCTTCGATAGCTTCATCCAAGATATCGTCGACGGTCACCGCCGGCGTCTCAGCCGGCGCTGCTGGGTCTCTAGGTTCAAAGACTACGCGCCCCAACCTTGTGAACAGGAACGTCGCAGACGAGCCTGTGCGGCCCTTGTGCCGCTTGGCAATCAACATAAGATCCTGCAGACTCCTGCCCTTGCTATCGGTCTCGCAGTCCACGATCAATGCTACGCCCGGGGACATGATGATTTCGATGGTCAGGGGCTCGAGGCTGGCTCCGGAGGCAGAGCGACCCTGGCCTCGCGCCACGGCGCCCTCGAGGATGTGCTTCGGAACACCGGCCTTCTTGGCAGTCGCGAGGGCGGCGCCGACCTGAGGGCTGGTTTCGCCGTGCACTATGATGGTGCCTGTAAGCAACTGCACAAGCTGGCGAAAAGTGGGAGGACGACGGACATCGTGAGAGTAGCGCAATCATGCGCGACGATTCGGCGCGGAGGCCAGTCTTTTGAACATCAGCGGCACCCTTGCGATGCTTGATCTTGGACCATTTGTTGTGACCTGAAGCTAGGGGCGGGGTGGTGGAAAACTGTCGGAGGCATTGGCGACAGAGAGGTGGGCTCGGTAGGAACCCTAAGTGTTTTCGGGTCAAGGAGGAGGAGGAGAACGGACGCATCGTGCACACATGGTCGACCAGAGATCAACCTCGTCACGATCAACAAGCTCAAGAGCTAGAAGTCGAGTCCAAGGTTAGAGTCGAGGGTCTGGCCAGAAAATAAAGTGGAACATGGCGGGTGGGACATGTTGAAGACTGGCTGTGAGTGGTGATTGGCAGGTCCAGTTCAAGGGTGATGACATGCTGTACAACCCCTTTAACTGCACTATTTCCATCCCTCCACACCTCCTAGCCTGGACCTGCACTCCAAGCTTCGAGTTGACGGGAGCCTAACCTACACCTCACCCAACCAACCCTCCAGGGTCATATACGCCCATCTTCCTAGGCCAACAAGATCACGACGACACCATCTTCTGTGCTCTACCCATGTCGTCAACAGAGCCCTCGGGGCCTCATGGCGGATCCAATGGCGACCCCGCGGCGCCAGTACCGCCCGCGGTAGCTCCCGCTGCCGTGTCTGCCAACCCAGAGCTCGACCTCCCCAAACTCCAATCTCTTCCCGCCGACCAGCAACAGCTATTCCTGCTGACTTCGGTCGCCGCCCTGACCAAACATGTTCTCGCGCTCTCCAACGATGACTGTACCGCCCAGCAGTTCTACCTCAAGAAAGAAGTCTTCCAGATCATCAACTTGACCACCCCTCAGCCGACCCGCGTTGTGAGGAACAATCTCGGAAAGTGTCTTGCGCATATATTCGGCCACGGAGACCGCAAACTGCTGTTCGAGACGATCAACGACCTCGTCAGCATCACACAAGGAGGCAAGGGCAAGGCCGAATCCTCGCAGCGCGCCAAACATGCGGCTGTCGTGTGCCTCGGCGATGTTTTCGCGTCTGCAGGAGACAGTGCGATCGGCCTGCACCCCATTGCCTGCAGCGCCATGCTGAAGCTCCTCAAGCTTTCCTCAAACCACGCTGGGTTGAGGGCAGCCGTCTTCGCATCTCTGGCGAAGGTGGTCAAGATGGTCGAGGGCAGTATGGACGAAAGCATTGCCAGGGACATCTGGAAACAGGCTAGGAGCTTTGCGACCAGCGACAAGGGCGCCTTGGCCATCGTGTCAGCATGCCGCTGCCTCCGGGCGCTCGTGCGGTACACGCCATACTTTGAGGTCTCAACCGACTTTGACAAGCTGCAGACCGTCATCTTCAAGGTCATCGACTCGCCTTCGACGCAGGTCCGGCATGCGGCCGCCGATACCCTCGCCGAAGCCATGCTGCGCGCATACAACGAGACAGGGGCCGCAGAGGCTGTGGCCAAGAAGAAGCCCAAGTCCAAGGCTCTCAAGCGCCAGAGTACCATCCCAAGCAACCTGCAAGACGAAGACGATCTTCCTCCGTCTCGATCGGAGAGCCCCGCGCCTGGTGGAAGGAAAGGACAGACCTTGGCGCTGTCGCTGGCGGACATTCTGAAAATTCTGACCGGACACTACACCAAAATCTCTACAACGAACAGGGCGCGGGCTGCCATTGGAGTATGCTTCGGCAAATTATTCAGGAAGCTAGGCGAGAAGACGGTCGAGACAAACTTCCTCAAGATTGTCGACAGCCTGTCTGTTGATATTCTTGGCCACCCCAGCATCACGAACAACAGGTACCGCCTCCTGGTCTCGCGGCGCATCACAAACACGATTCTGCAAGACATCATTGGCAAAAAGATACTCGGCGAGTCAGGTCAGATGGCTGCAGCCAAGGCCATCACCAACGACATCATCAAGAACTATCCTCAAGCGCTCCCCGAACGGCCCGAACCTTCAAAGCACACATTGATCACTGCGCTGGGCGTGGTGGCGTCGCTAGTGAAGAGCCTCGGGTCAGCAGCGAACGGCTTCGCCGAAGCCTGCAGGGACGGCCTCCTGGGCGTCCTGCAACACCCCAGCTATTCAGTCCAGGTCCATGCCTCGGCATGCATGAAGGAGCTTGTGCTTGCTTGCCCTCAACAGTTGCTGCCATGTTTGTCCGTGTGCATGAACAGCATCAATCGCGAATTGTCCCTTTTGACAACGGGGCGCAACTCCCCTCGTCGATGTATAGGATACGCACACGGCTTGGCTGCGACGCTCAGCGCAAGCCCTTCGCGGCCGTTGTACGGGTCTGTTGATATAAACAGTCGAGTCCTTACCATGGCGACCAATCTACTGAAGTCCAGTGGACAGTCAGAGCTTCGGGTTTCTAGCACGCAAATCCAAGTGGCGTGGATCATGATCGGCGGTCTTATGTCGCTGGGACCCAACTTTGTCAAAATCCATCTCTCGCAACTACTTCTTCTCTGGAAGAATGCACTGCCGAAGCCCCTGTCTAAGGACAACACCTCCCATCGTAGCTTCCTGGAAGCCTCCTTCCTCACTCATGTTCGCGAGTGCGCTCTCGGCTCCATTCTGGCCTTTTTGCAGTTCAACAGCCGCCTCCTCACAGTTGATGTATCGAAACGCATCGCGACAATGCTTCAGAACACATCGGCATTCTTGCGATCTCTGCCAGCAAAGAAGCTGACGGATGATGTTGCTCAGAGGCTGACGCCGGCTCTTCAGCTGCAAGACTTGGACATGATGGTACAGCGCCGCGTTCTGCAGTGTTATGCTAAGCTGGTGAACCTCAGCCCAGCCGGGGGCAGCGAGGCTCTGATTCAGTCGAACCTCCTCACTCTTGCTATCTCACTGTTTGCCGATCCCGAGAATTATGCGCCTAGTTCCTCCATCAGCGCTTCTATCGCCAGTGCAGCCGCAAATTTCGAGACTGTCTGGGACGCCGGCGACAACTCTGGGTTCGGCCTCACAGGCTTGATCTCGGGCTTCAACATTCGACGTCTGCCGGGTCAACACGAGTCCTCGCTCGAGGAAGGCTATGCTCATCAGGATAACACCCCAGACGAGGCCATTGACCGACTTCTCCTATCTCCCATATGTGGCAGTCTTGAGCATGATGCCTCGCTTCTATACATCGGAAACAATACCACAGATTCCAGCGCCCCCGATCCACCAGCGACGGAAGTTATCAACATGGCCATCCAGCTGTTTGCTTTCGTTTTCCCCCTGACTCCTGCTAAGGTGCAAGAAAGCATTCTCGAGCAAATCAAGACGTTCATGTCGGCTGGATCATTGCAGAGAGATCCCGGTCGGAAGGCAGCCATCAATGTTAATGTGTGTCTTGCCATCCATTCAACCCTCCGCGTTGCCGCCAAGGAAACACAGGCACCTTCTGGTGATGTCACGACCTTGGCTGTGGAGAAGCTGCTCCAGGAGATGCTGCGCGACTTCATCATAGATGGGGATCAGTATGTACGAAGTATCGGCTACGCCGCTGTTGCCAGGCTTTGCAATGCCTGCGGTAATGCCTTTACCAATCATGAGATCAAGTATCTTGTTGACACGATTGTGGCGAACCGAGAACCCAGCGCCCGAGCAGGATGTGCTATGGCTATGGGTTCGATCCAGAAGCAGGTCGGCGGTATGGCGGCTGGCTACCACTTGAAGACTGTTCTCGGCGTCCTCATGTCGCTCTGCAGCGACCCTCACCCGATAGTCCACTTCTGGGCTCTGGAGGCTTTGGCGTTGACAGCAGATGCGGCCGGTCTCAGCTTCTCCACCTATGTCCCGGGCACGCTGGGTATGCTTGTGCAGCTGTACGTCTCGGACACTCACAATGCGGAAACTTCATCAGCCGTAACCATGAATCTCGAGATGGAAACGTCGACCACTGCTGCACTTGCACGATGCGTCGACTCGTTGATCAATGTCCTGGGACCGGACCTGCAAGACTCTACCAAGTCAAGAGGGCTCATCCTGGATTTGGTGGGACAGTTCCAAAACGAGGATGATCTCGAGGTGCAGAGAGCGAGCCTTAGCTGCTTGGAACACTTGTCCCTTTACGCCCCTGGCTACATGGAATTCGAAAAGTACGTCAAGCTTCTTCAGCACTATTTAAATTCTGAATTCGCCACGCTGCGGGACGTTGCTGTCGATGGACTGTACAGTATGATGAAGAGGGATCCAGAAGACGTGATCAAGGCAGCGGATAAGGGTTTCGAGGATGAACTATGGCTGGTCCTTGACACAATCCCAACACACGATGGCATCCGCAACATTCTCCGCAACTGGCTTCGACAGACCTCTTTGACCAAGACAGAGGCGTGGCTGCAACGCGTTCAGGGCGTTCTCAAGATGACGCGGGCGAAGCCCAAGACCGACCCTGACGCAAGCAAGGCAAAATCAGGCGGACTGCCTGACCTCAGGGACGAAGAAGTGGCTGGCTTCGCAGCTGCCCTCGGAGCGGCCAAGGATGATCCTGACACCAAGGCAGCATCAGAGGTCGAACCGCTCCGTTGGCAAGTAACGACTTTCGCCATCAGCTGTATTGGCGATATGTTCGTCTTGATCAATAAGGATGTCGCGACGAACGGAGAGTCTGCCGCCCAGGTCGCCCTTCAGGGCAGGATCGCTGATGTTGTCAAGATGGCTTTCTCTGCTTCGACATCTAGTGTAGTGGAGCTGCGCATTTGGGGTCTCAAGATCATCGGTGATGTTCTTAAGATGTTCGGTCGATCGCCTGATCCGGATTTCGAGGAGGCTATGCTGCTCGAACAGTACCAGGCTCAAATCAGCTCTGCACTTACACCAGCATTTGCCGTTGACTCGTCGCCTGAACTGGCGGCCGAGGCTGTCAATGTCTGCGCCGGCTTTATCTCGACTGGCATCGTCACTGATGTCGACCGCATGGGCCGAATCCTGAAGACGCTGGTGACCGGGCTAGAGAACTTCTCCAAGGAGAACGAAAATGCTGGCATTGGCGAGCTTAAGGGTCTCAGCTCTAACGCTCAGGTCATGGTTAAAATGTCCGTCTTCTCAGCGTGGGCAGAGCTCCAGGTAGCCAGCTCGGAACAGAAATACCTTCTGGAGGTCCTGAAGCCTCATATTGGTACCTTGACTCCGCTTTGGCTCGAGTCACTTCGCGAATTCGCCAGGCTGCGATTCGAGCCCGACATCTCCATGACTCTTGGGCCCCCCTCACTTTCTGGCAGTCTTGACACCATCTATGCTGCCCTTAACCGGGAGACGCTTCTCAAGTTCTACCAGGAGTCGTGGCTCAAGCTCGTGGATGCCATTGCGAGCCTCATCGAGCAAGATAGCGAATTCGTGTTCGATGCTCTAGATGGCAAGGAGGTCGACGGACTTGCTACCAACGGCAGCGGCAAGGGACCCGACATTAACTATCGCGATGAGCCCGTCGCCTTCTTCTTCGTTCTCTTTGGCATCGCGTTTGAGGCTCTAGCTACTCGCCCAGGACAGACTGACTCGCTGGCGACACAAGAGCAAAACTTGGCCATCCTCCGGGCTCTGAAGAAGATTCTGCATCCAAGCGTCTCTGGACATGCGATCTACCGCGACGCCATCTTTTCCGAGACGATGGACTTGCTGGATCGTCTCGTTCTGACAGAGGGTCTCGACGTGCAGGGCGTCATCGTAGAGATTGCCCGGGCACTTTGCGTTTCCCACCCCTCTGCGCGCAAGAAGAATGCTGCCGACGATGGTAACCTGTCCGACGACATCGAGCAGCTGTTTGAGCTGACACGCATCATTGTGCTTGTACTCTCCGGTCTGCTGCCAAATCTCACCGGAGAGAACCAGCCGATTCGTCACCAGATGACGGAAGAGGCGATCCTGCTCATCAGGTCGGCTCTCAACGCGCTTGTCGATGCTGCAGAAGTGTTCCCCTCCATCATCAAGACGGACCTCCACGCCTGTATCATCCACATATTCGCCACGACTCTCGCAGCACCATCCTGCCAAGAGGTCATCGTCGCACAGTCGCTACCCACACTCAAGCGCTTCATCACTAGCGTGTCCGGCTCGCGGAGGCCGGTCAACGAAGGCGAGGCGTCCGCAACGGATGTGCAGCTCCAAGGGTGTCTGCGTCGGTTCCTATCAATCTACCTCAACGCACAGAAACGTGAGGCGTCGACATCGCTCGCCTGCGTGAAGAATTGCTTGCTTGCCATCACAATCCTCTTTACAGGTGGGACGAATCACCTTGGGGCGAACGAGCCGCTCGTGGCTCGGTATCTTGATGAGCTGGTTGACTGCCTAACGGATCGCATGGTAAGTCTTGTGTTATGCACCCCTTTTCTGCCTCTTCCCTGCCCAAGTGGCACGATACCCCTCCAAGTAGAAGCTCTAGACTGGGGCCACGCTAACACGCCACTCTCATAGACTGCAAAGATCGCTGCAAACTGCATCCGCTCCCTGTTCCTTCAGCCGAACCCCACGCCCGCTGACCAAAGCCTTGCGCGATACCTGCTGCCTCGTCTGGTTGCCTTTGTGACAAACACGGACCCGGAAGACCCAGAACGGGCGCGCGCCCTCGTGGCGCAAACCCTGACGCAGTACGTCGCGTCGATCGCCGCCGTCGGCAAACGCGAGCGCACAACGGCAGCGATGGCGCTCGTGCTGCCGACATTGCTGGCACGGGCCTCGGCTGAGGGTGACGATGCGTACCAGGACACGGGCGCGCGGCTGCTGGAGCTGGCGCACGCCGATCAGACGACGTTCAGGGCTATCGTGGGCGGCATGAGCGAGGCCCAGCGGGCGTTTCTCGAGGAGGTCATCCGGGCGGGCGGCCGCGCGTCGAACGAGGCCAGAGGCGCTGCGGGCAGTGGTGGCGCGGGCGGCGACAGCAGCGGGGGCCAGCCTACCATCGCGCTGAAGATGAACTTTGGGGGCTGATGCTATGGCTTTGAAACGAGGTGGGGGCGGTGGGCGGTTTGATATTAGCACGTTGTGATGGAGGAAACGAGTGACGTTCTCCCTCGACCAGCAAGATGTGACCCATTGATAGGAACAGGGTTAGAGCCCAGCAGTCCGATGAAAATATACGTCCGAGATTTCGTGCAGCCAGTTCCGTAAAGGGCCAAATCGGGAGCCAGCGCAGGACACCACCACCATTTCGGAATGAAGTAACAAAAGTGGCGAACGGATGACGGGGAGAAAAGGAGGCCAACCGTTGTCGTTTTCTCTCTCCCTCCCGCTCTCCCTCTCTCCGTGTCAGCCACCCATGGCCGGAACTACCCGAGGGAAAACAATTGGGGGCCAGGGGACCAGGGAAGGAGGGAAAAGGAGAAAAGAAAGAGGGCGTGTCAAAAAGGGGGGGCGGCCCGGCCCTGCTGAAGACAAAGAATCCTCCGCGAGGGGAGGTGTCCTCGAGGACCCAGGACAAGTCCGGGGTTTGTTGGCCTGGGGGCGGCTGTCACGCGGCTACCCGCGATGCATACCGGACCATGAGCTGCTCGGCGGACTTGGGCCTGCTGAGCGGCTCGTGTCACGCGAGATATGGCAGGGGGGGCCAAGCTCAATGATTTCGGGGTCCCGGATAGCGTTGCGTTGACTGACGGATGATGGAGGAGGGGAGGGGAGGGGGGAGGGTTCGTTCCGGCAGCGGGTCGTTGCGGCAGCGGATGGGGAGGGCCAAGAGGTAGGAGGAGGCTGGCTGGCTGCTCCGATTTCGATCCGCGCGAAGTTCGAGGTTGGTCCGGCCGGTTGATGCGGCTTGCTGGACTCGGTTTCGAAGATCGGGTTCGCGCAGCTCGTTGCATGTTTGCTTTGGCCATGTGGATGGTCTGCCGTGCGGTGAGGTTCCTCCATTGGCAATTCCCCCTGAGAGGTGCCCACACCGGCCTTGCTCCTCGTCTTTAGCCTCATAGATAATGGCATGTGAAGGCAGTCAAGCCTGGGTTGCAGACGCGGACGAGTCCCGTCTCGCAGTGCCGCCATGTAGCTGCAGATGAAGGCGCCTCTGGTCACGTCTGCTTGACGAAGATCTTCGTAGGAACGAACCCTCATAGGGGGCGGTCGGTGCTCAGCCTTGTATTTCTCGGATGATATTGCACAGTTGGGAAGAGTGTCCGGCCGGTCTGAACATCAATATGCTGCCTTTGATGTGACATGATTCAAAGATCTAGAGTTGTCATCACATGTACATCCCATTGTCTTTCACATACGCAACATAGACTGCAGCCTGTCTGTCACAAAGTGATACTCGTGCCTACGTAAACCTAAAAATGTCGAGAGAAGAAGAAAGGGGGTCGGTTACACAGAGGGCATGCACAACAACACAAACAAACCCGCAAACGCACATCACTCAGTCAAGCCAAGCGTAGGCGAACCTCCTCCCCCCCCCCCCCCCCCAAAACCCCTGTCAGCCTGGACTCGTCTACGTCACTCGGGAACACAACAGGCTGCATGCCCAGCTGTCAAATCCCCGCACCCCCTAACGTCTCCTCCCGATCACATCACCAGCCCCTATGCGGCAGGGCCAGGCATCTCATCACACGCCCTACATCCTTCAGGCCGGAAGAGCCAAGACATGGCAGATGAGAGCCGAGGGTGTGGAGAATGGCCCTGTTGTTTGCCTCACCCACCTTCTTCAACCTGCATTCCGGGGAACATCCACCACCGCGGCGCCGTTCCGGCTCCCCAGCGCCGTCACACACAGACACACACAGACACATACTACCACATAATCACAATTAATGCATGCATGCATGCATGCCCCCGGACACTCAGGACTTGACACATCCAATGGAAACTGGCGAGGCCTTTCTGCATGGGCGAACTGCTCAGCCTGGCGACGCGGCAATACAAGGGGCGTTCTGGCTGAGCGGCGTGTTGCACAGCATGTTCAACATCACATAGCCTGCATGCTCTTCTTTGTTCGTCAGCCCACTCTCAGACATTTTGCCAACCTTGAAGATTTGCTTTAATTGATTAGTCGGGTGAAACTAGCAGAAGTTAATCAGCCCCGAAGGAAAAAGAAAAACGAGTTGTTGAGTTCGCAAACCATGAACCTAAATCCCCGCGCCTTCCCAGAATAGAAGCCCGTTTCGTGATCATTGTGAATCCTTCGTTTCACTCGTGAAGGGGCCGCGCCCGCTCACACGGCCCTTCGCCTCGCCCGTTCAGGCGATCTGGACGCCCGACTCGACCCGTTCGCGATGATGGGCGGGCCCTGGGCTCGGTCACCGTATCGGTCACCGTGTCCGCGTCCTTTTGACGTCTTGCTGCTCTTGCTTTTGCCGTCCGCGTCCTTCTTGTCCTTTTTCGACTTGTCCTTGTGTCTGCTGCCGTTGCTTTCCCAGTCTTCGTGATGGTGCTGCTGCTGCTGTTGTTGCTGCTGCTGGTGGTCAAGCCCCCGGATCACTCCCTCGTTTGTCAGCCGCACTTCAAGGATCTTTCTTTGAAAGAGCTGGCCATTCAGTTCTTCAACGATGCCGCAGGCCACCTCGGGCGTTTTGAACGTCGCAAAGATGTGACCCCTCAAACGTCCGTCGTTGTCGCGTGGAAACTCAATGTGTTGGAGTTGGTGCTTGTCCGCCGTGACTACCTTCAGGGATGCTTTGATGAGCTTCCTCAGCTGGTCCTCAGACGAGCTCGAGCTGAGATGTTTGACGATGATTTTGCGCTGTTCCGTGACTAATAGGCCTGCCGAGGATGCGGAGGAGCTGTAGTGCTCGCCAGTCGCCGCCGACGACCCTTCGTCACCGTAGCCTGGCCCGTCGTACATTGCGTACTGTTGGGCTCGGTAGTCGTAGGAGGGCTGCCGAACTCGACCGCCGAGCGCCGGCTCCATCTCGTACGGATAACCACCTCCAGCATCGGTGTAGCCGGTGGTGCTGTTGGACGAGGAATAATACGGTGTCCTAGGGGTCTCGGCGTGATACGGAGCTGGCAATTCAACGGGCGAGTAGGGCGAATATGGAACACCAGTGGATGGTGTTTGAGCAGACCACTGTAGAAAGGGAAAAAATGTCAAAATACTACACACGCTGTGCAATGCTCAGCATGCTTACCTTCCCATGATGACCAGGGCTCGCAGTCGCTGATGGCTTTACAGCTACTCCGTAAGATGGCGAGGTCATGACCGACACGCCGCGTACGTGTGGTGAGGCGATCGACGGTGCTGACGACGACGGGTCACCAATGAGCTCCTTGATCTTGATGCGCTCCGTGGCATTGCGCCCGTCTGCAATGATGCATCGGCCCCCAAACTCGCACTGATTGAGACGTCCTACGAAGATCGTGTCAGAAAAGCAAGGCAGTGTGCGCTCGCCACGTGGCTCACCTAATGCTCGACGAAAGTTGTCCTCTCCTTTGACACGGACCCAGCCGGACGTACTACTGTTGAAGATCTCAACATGCTCGACGATGCAGGTATACCGAAGCCAGTCCTTCAGCTCGTGCCATGATGTGCCAAAGGGCAACTGGGTTGTCGTCAGTGTCAGTTTGATGAGATTGCCGGGCCATGTCTCCTCCAGGGGGCCCACGGACATTGGCAATGGTTATGTAGTAGAGGCCCGTCTTGCAACCGGGTTCTACGTCTCGCTGAACGCTGTTGGCCGCACCCGTCATGGCTACGGCTTGGGTGGGAGGCCGAACAGTGACCAAACACGCGAGACAAACGCTGAGACTGGGAAATTCGCGTGTTCGTATTCGTACGACTCCGAGAAGAACGACAAGGGCCCTCGAGGCAGTGTGATCAGTAGCACAGCAGCGATGAATTTGTGACGCGATCGGTGCCAGGCGGACCGTTTGCTCTCTTGGACAGGGAATAGCAAACAACGCAGAGAAAGGCAAAAGACCAGACGGAGAGGGACGAAGATGGCATCGCGAAGGCGGATGATCCCAGCCCACATCCTTTATAAGACCATTGACCCAGCCCCAGATTAACACATCAGCAAGATGACCTAGCAGGGTTTGTGAGAAATCTTGATTGCCTTTGGGATCCAATAGAGTGACAACTCCTTCTTGCTCTGGCTAGACTGCTTCGACGGCATGGAGCCAACGCCGGGAAGCCATGCATCGCGCAGGTTCAAACTGTCGGGAGAGCAGCCTTGTTCCCGGGGGACTGAAGATCCTGTTGTCTCCATTAGGTAAAGGCAGTGATATATTTTAGAGATGATTGCAAGAGCCCCGTCCACACGCTTACCTCTTGCCAGCCGCCATCGGCATACACATCGGCAGGCGCACCATGCACAGGGTGGAGGGGCGTCGCGTGCTATAGTACACGTACTGACCTTGTCCTGGATGCAGTGGACCTTGCTTGTACTGCAGACGATCACAGCCCCATAGAGAATGCAGAGAGGCGCCATCCGAGTCCCCCAACCACGACTCCTGATTGTTACCGCCGAAGGGCGTTGCATAACTAGGTCTGGATGGTTAGCCAGCTACGCAACGTTATATTGACTGCCCTGCAACGCAGCATGCAACGCAGGTGCGTCATGACCGCAGTCGGCTGTCTGCTCAGCCGAAATTCTGGCCCAATCTGGAATCCGTGGACCGGGCTCATGGACCCCCCTTTTGTGCCCATACGAGCCTTCCGATGGTAGCCAGTGTTGGCCAAGCGAATGTCGACAGCCGAGGGATCGAGGTGTGGTAACACTTGGTGGTCGTGCGAACAGGGGATGCCAACGCCGGGGAGCTGTCCCACCACGTCCGCGTCGAAAGCTAAAGCTGCCAAGAACATGACTTGGGGGAGGCTCAATCTGACGTTGGCCTGGCTCTCTTCGGTTGGTTGATAGATCCGGGACACGTCCTGCAGTGAAGCCAACAGTCAGGTGCCTGTCCCGGCGCTTCAGACACCCACGACAAATCGCTTCACAAGGTGGGATGGCTCAGTAAAAGACGGGTTCTCCGTCTGCGGTGTGTTCTCCGAGTTATGTTGCCGTGCTGGCAATCACAATGGCTGCCCATCATCTTTCCATAGACTTGCATCCGCTAATGCGGCCTATTCGAATTTGTCGCACTCGCCAGAATGGCTGCCCATGGTTTCTTCTGCCAAGTCACATCAACTAGCCAGCCAGCGGCTGCGGGACGACACACACTAGTTCTCTGTCGTATCTGACAGAGGAAATGCTGGGGTTTTCATTGGAACCGGCGACGGCTCCGCAGGCAGAGTGCAGCAATGAGGAGTGTTAAATCAATCCGCGGCTGGCCCGCATCTCGCCGTGGCCTCGATGCCCTGCTCAATGATGTCGTGCCCACTCAGGACTTCGCAATGCAGCCTCTCCCGCCCGGCGGGTGAGATTCACTCCTTTACCCACTTGCCTAATGCAGTACCGCGCATGCGCTGCACCTCCCCCCAGCGTTGAGTTCGAGCAGCGCCCAATCCTGGTGAATGGTACGTTATGAGGCGCCTTCGGATGCAAATCGCAACCAAGTATCGCGGCTGCAAGTTGGTTTTCCGCGACAGTCAAACAGCTCCGACGTGGATGTCAAACCGTGGAACTGGGTTATTTCTATGCAGAGAGCCAGAGTTTGCACTGCGGCTACATGCCTAGCATCTCATTTCGACAGGGTGGCGGTGTCCTGTCTGGTCTCTAGACTTTTCTGAAGGAGAAGGTATCGTCCATGGCTGACAGGTCTTCATTTGTCACAACGGACGAGGTCACTTCCAGGCCTCGAATATGTGCGAAACCTGACGGTGTGTCAACCCTGCTCGAGTCGAGCGTCACGTCGCCGACGTGGGCGTCTAGCCACGGGGCTGGGTGCTGATCCGAGTCCCCAAGACTGGCCAGCACGGTGTGCGTAGAGTCGCTGCAGAGTACGACTGGCGGTTCGCCCGGCCAAGCGACCCATGCTACCCGGGGCTTGCCAACGGACTTCGAGGTGGAGGGAAGTCGAGATGCAAAGTCCACGGCCCGGGGACCATCCGATAACGGATCCCAGGTGAAGAGTAAGCCACCATAGCCTTCCCCCTCGCAACTCACAACGAGGAGCTCGCGGATGCTGGGATGCCAGGAAAAGGTCGACACGTCTCCGTGGAAGAGGAGAACGGCTCGCAGCTCTGACGAGGATAGATCCCAGATCCAGAGAGTGCTGGGAGAGTCTTCCATCTTGGTGGCAGCAAGAACCGCGGACGAATCGAAAGAGACGGCTGCACAGCCAGTCTTGGCCTCTTGGCTGCTGCCGCTGGTGCTGTTGACTGCGCGAGTGGGGGCGGTTACGGTTTGCGTGGCTCTGACGAAGGAGTGGGCGGGAAGACCCATCTCGCTAAAGGTGATTTGTTCCTGCCATATCTGGTGTACCTGTCAGTGAGATGCACATGATCCGCCCCCCTTCGCCGGCCGACAACGCAGCACACCAGACGGGGGCGTTGGGCCACTGACTGACCTGTACAGTATCCTTGGGCACGATGAGGGTTGGGTGTTGAAGTCTCAGGGCGTCCGTCACGGCTGCGAGGTCGAGGATGTAGACGTTGCGCGTATAGTCGCAGATGGCAGCCCGACTGGCGTCGGAGCTGAGGTGGCAAAGTTTGACACCTGCACCAAGCTCGTGATCCTTGACGTCGCTGGTGAAACCCGAGGGTCCAGACCATTCCTTGAAGAGATGACCATCGGGCGTGTAGAACAGGACTTTGTGCTGTTGGGAGGGCGACTCCCAGAGCACAAGCCACCGACCATCAGGCGACCACTGCAGGCTCTGTGCATCGACGGTTTCGGGGCTCCATGATCGCTCAACTTGTCGGGAGACGGGGTTGTGGATGCTGATGACATCCTTGCCGGCGACCCTGGTCAGCAAGGCAAAATGCGAAGTCACGGGATGGAAGGAGAAGCCTCGTGGGGCGGATGAGGCGTGGTGGAACTTGGGGTTGTTGATCTCGATGGATCTGGAAGCGGCCAGATCGAAGATGGTGAATTTGAGACCAAACTGGGTGGACACGCAGACCTCAGAGTCAGTGGCGCCAAACTGAATCAGTGTTGGTCGTGATGTGGCCGACGCGGGGACGCGCAGGGTGGCATGGAACCCTTCCCGGACGGCAGAGAAGACATGGATCTGCTCAGCCAGAGCCACCAGAAGCTTGGTGGATGACGGTGACCACTGGAAGGCAACGACGGGCCCTGCGATGTCGGACGGAAGGGTGATGGTGTTGATCGTCTCGAGGCTCTGGACCGACCGGACATTGATTTTGGAAGAGAGCAGCGTCGCGATAAGCGTCCCGTCGGGACTCGCGATACAATGCGGGGATGCTATGAAGTCGTTTAGTGCCGTGCGTGTCATGTTTGCGAGCCTGGTAGCTGCTGCTGCATGTTGGACCTACATTTGAAGGCGCGTGTGAAATGCATTGCGACGTGGTACTCAGGCGCCAACACGAGAGCGAGATACGAATAGGAGATACACAGAGCGATGATCCGGATGGAAAGGACGAGATTGTCGATAAAGACTATTTGGAAGAGATGTACGGTCTCTGATGCCGGCTGGCTGAGGCACGGATATGGTTCAACATTGATTTGGTAGAGAAAGAGACACCCGAATGCTCACTGCTTGTCGAGAGACAGAAACCAAATATTGACCGATTGCCGGTTTGAGCTTAGCGCGGGGTAGCTTGCCCCTCATCGACCTTGTACCTACAGGTACATTGTACCTCACCGACTCACCGAACCCCCCGCCAAAGACGCACCAAGCCCCTCCGGAAAGCGGCCTTCTCCGTTCCTTCTCCGCTAGGCGTGTCACAGGGGCCCGATTATTCAGCAAACCCCTCCAAGGCTGTCAGATCAGTGGACCCTGCGCCCTGCAGCGCGGAGACGTTATCGCCACAGCCATTTCTGACTCAATTCAACGACACGACATGATGATATGAGTGCGAGAATTGCATCTTTTCCACATCCCATCTATTGTTTGGCTTCCTCTCTTTTCTGTGTGTGTGTTGTGCTTTTCCATAAACCCATCGACCAGCGACGCGGCCGCCTGATCATCCGGGCGCCCCGTTGCATGGATGACTTGAGCTCGGAAGGCTATCCCTTGCTCCACGGCAACTCGTCTGACTCTCCTCATCCTCTTCCTCCGAATGACGACCATCATGAGGCATGCCCTTTGGAGACGGGCCTCATTCGCAGGCTGCAGAGCCTCGAGACGGCAGCCGACGCCAAGGTGTCTTACCACGGCCGCCGCCACGCCGTCAGTGACACCCGATCCTGCACCTCATCCAGCCCTTCCCGCGAGTTCCACATCAAATCGACGTGACGCCCTTCGCGATGCCAAACCCTTTTCCGACTTTCTCACGGACAACTTTCGTCGTCAGCACGACTATCTGCGAATTTCTGTCACAGAACGCTGCAACCTCCGCTGCGTCTACTGCATGCCCGAGGAGGGCGTGCCACTCTCCCCGAGCCGCGACATTCTGACGACGCCCGAGATTGTCATGCTCTCCTCCGTCTTTGTCAACCAGGGCGTCACCAAGATCCGCCTCACCGGCGGCGAGCCCACCGTCCGCCGCGACATTGTGCCCCTGATGCGCCAGCTCGGCGCCCTGCGGCCCCACGGCCTCCAAGAGCTCTGCCTCACGACAAACGGCCTGTCGCTGCACCGCAAGCTCGACGCCATGGTCGAGGCCGGCCTCACGGGCATCAACCTGAGCCTCGACACGCTCGACCCCTGGCAGTTCCAGATCATGACGCGCCGCAACGGCTTCTCCGCCGTGCGCAAGACGATCGACCGCGTCTTCGAGCTCAACCGCGCCGGCGCCGGCCTCAAGTTCAAGATCAACTGCGTCGTCATGCGCGGCCGCAACGACGCCGAGATTGTCCCCTTTGTCGACATGACGCGCGACCGCGACGTCGAGGTCCGCTTCATCGAGTACATGCCCTTTGACGGCAACCGCTGGAACGAGGGCAAGATGCTCGGCTACGCCGAGATGCTCGACGTCATCCGCGCCGCCCACCCCACCGTCGAAAAGGTCCGCGACCACCGCAACGACACGGCCAAGACGTGGCGCGTCCCCGGCTTTGCCGGCCGCATCGGCTTCATCACGAGCATGACGCACAACTTTTGCGGCTCCTGCAACCGCCTGCGCGTCACGAGCGACGGCAACCTCAAGGTGTGCCTCTTTGGCAACGCCGAGGTCTCGCTGCGCGACATCCTGCGCAAGTCCAATGGCGGCGAGCCCATTGACGAGCAGGCCTACGAGGCCATGAAGCAGATTGAGATGGACAGGCGCCAGGGCCTCGCCACGTCGGATCAGCCGCTGGGCACCGCCCTCAACGAGGCCGAGCTGCTTGACATTATTGGTATGGCCGTCAAGCGGAAGAAGGAGAAGCACGCGGGCATGGAGAATCTGCAGCACATGAAGAACCGGCCCATGATCTTGATAGGTGGGTAATGGTTCATACTTTTTCTCCCCCCTTCTCTCTCTCTATTTCTCTCTTCACATGTTCGGATGGTCACTGCATGAATTGGCGTTGGGGTGTGCTAGAATTCCAGGGGGGCCGGGGACGATACCGTGTAGACGCGGCACTGGCACGGGCAGAGGCACAGCTCAGGGGCTCAATCTGATGAACAAATGAATGATTTCTCTTTGTTTTCCTCTGATAGGAAGGGAGCTAAATAGCTGGTTGTAGATTCCAATTCAACTGGTCGCTCTCCCATCTCTTCTTCCGGCGGCCCCAACTTGTCGTTCAACGCAGTGCTCCCACCGCCAAGTCCCGTGTCATCCTTCCTCCGCCAGGCGTCGCGACCTCTCCCTCGCCACCTCCTCGCCGCCGCACCATCGCCCGCTCAGCTCTCCCACCGCGGCCGGCTATTCTCAACAACCCACCCTCGCCGAGAGCAGGATGGCAGCCCCGCCAAGAAGCTCACGCACGTCTCCGCCTCGGGGACCGCGCACATGGTCTCCATCTCCTCCAAAACGCCAACCTCGCGCGTCGCAAAGGCCGCCTGCACGGTAACCTTTACGACGCCCGAGCCCCTGCGTCTCATCGCCGAGAACCAGATGAAGAAGGGGGACGTCCTCGGCGTCGCGCGCGTCGCCGGCATCATGGCCGCCAAGCGCACCTCCGACCTCATCCCCCTGTGCCACCCCATCCCCATCTCCCACGTCAGCGTCGAGCTGCGCCCGCGCGCGGCGGAGGGGGGGAGCCGCGATGGCTGCGTCGCCATCGACGTCGAGGCGATCGTCACGTGTGATGGGAAGACGGGGGTGGAGATGGAGGCCCTGACGGCGGCGAGCACGGCGGCCCTGACGGTGTACGACATGTGCAAGGCAGTCGACAAGGGTATGGTCATTTCTGACCTGAGGGTCGTGCTGAAGGACGGAGGAAAGAGTGGGCGCTGGGAGATGCCGTAGACAGCCCTGCGCAACCAACAAAACGGTAAGCGTTCGAACTGACTCCTACTTTCGCGAGTCACGGCCTCAGTTGCTGGTTACATTGTCGTCGACGTACGTCTTATAATTCGATATAATCATGGGTGTCGTGGGCCTTATTCAAGATCGTCCAGGCAATGAAATTCAAGACATGGCAAGCATCGTTGCCCGACTCGAACCCCTCCACCATCCCAATTCCTTGCTCACGCTCCGCGTTACAGTCGAGTCATTGTACTATCGTCTTGAAATCTTTCAGCCTCTGCAATGGCAGATATCTTACACCCCGCATGCGTCAGTAGCCCCAGGCGCATTACATGTCTTGCCAATGAGCGAGCCCACATTCATCAGCAACGTCGCCTCGCGACTGGGACTTGTGGCCAAGGTGCTGCGAACGCCTGACTCGCCATACGACGTTGATGGTGCTCAACTTATGGACCCGGTATCCTGTCAACCCCTGAGCACTGGTACCATCCCCCCCCTTGCCAGTGCGACTGACTCTCGGGCATGGCAGTTGGGCCCCCATAAACTTCATCATAGTGCTCAAAGGCCCAGCAAGCGTGCTATGGACAATGCGACTGTCTGACAACGCCAGCGTTCCCTCGATGCAGGCCAGGCTTAGCATACATGGAACAAACGGCAAGACGCGAAGATCACTAGCCGACATCGCTGATGTGCTGTCAATTGATCAGCTCCAGGCGCGAAACACACATCTCGATTGCAATCGATCGCTTCTTGGTGACTGCGAAAACCTCGCGTTTGACGTCACAGAGAGGGTATGAATTCCGTCTGAAGTTGTTGCTGCTAGCATGGATGAGCCATACCCCATCCCTGAAGTATGATCGCCAAATGTGACTTCATAGCGTTCCTTAGACCGCGATTTGGGCGCCAACAGCACCTGGCGATCGCCTTGACAGAAGGCCTGAGCTCTTCACGGCAATCAATGTCTTCTGTCTTGGAAGTCATCATCAACCTTATGAATCAATCAATGTGGAAAGCAACGATAGTAATATCTGTCGATGCATGTGGAACTCGCTTCGTTCACCTAATCCTATCAGTACTACTTCCTCACGCGATAGAGCTAATGATGGATGGCCAGCGGCCGAGCTGAAGTGTTGCGACGTCACTTCACGGCAGCTTTTGTTTGTGTCGAAACCAACCCGGCATCGGAGATCCACGTGGCTTGACCTCTCACACTTAAGACCTCGACCAACGGACATATAATGTTGTGCCTCAGGCAATAATGCATAAGTCCTTGAACCAATCGCTGTTCGCCGATAACGCCAACTTCATTGAGCCACTAAGACCCTGCACGTAAATGAGCTGCAGGGATAGCGTTGCAGCTGGGTCGAAATTCATTCCATATGCGGCTAAGCCAATCTGACAGGTCAACTGCGAAGAGTACCAAGAGAATTTCCCAGCTCGATTTGCGACGTGCAAGATCTAGGGGTGGCCTGTTCCCCCCTCGCGGGCGGCCTTTCACGCCTATTTCCTTCCGGCTCCCTGCGAATGGGGAAGCAGTGCGGAGCCGGGGTAGCACTTCATAGCATACCGCATTATTATTGTCGGATCGCCAGATCTGAGAGTTTGCACCATTGGGACCGAGGCATAGGAGATGATGATGGAGGTAGATGGGAGGCTGCGGAGTGTTTATCGCGGGACTGAACGGTATCTACTGTGCATGTCGTACTTCTGCTCATGGTGTTGATGTCTTGCATTTCGACTGGGCTGGTCGGGACTCTTCGCAATGGGGTCTATTGAATTCTGTTGCGTAAGAGCTCGCTGCGGCTCCCACCGGCGAATCCACTTGACGATGGGGGGCGAAGTTTGAAGGCTCTCGTCCTAAATGTTTTGCCGCCGCCAATGCCGCCAACACGCCGCGAAAGAGCCGCCGATAGCACATGGTACAGTTGCACTGAAACGCCCAGGCTGGTTTGAGGGAATCCGTTGCTGTGCCAGAGGGAATGAGATGTGAAGTTTCTGTTCGGCACCACGGAAGACGTCACTGAGTCAGTATGTGAACGAGGCTGGACTGTTGCAACTGCTGGCCGTGCCTGGGACTTTGGACGGCAACGGGTGTTGACAGGCTGCGGTGGCTTCGCCGGCTCTTGGAGGCCTGGTTGTGGCAACACCATCCTTCTTCTCCGAAACAAGTGCGCTTCAACTCTAGATGCTCCACACCTGGCCGGCGGTCGTATCCATCAGGTGGATCCCCCGGCGACGGCTGGCTTCCGTTTCTGGCGTGAACGTAGAGCCGCCGTCAGCGCCATTAGTAAAAATTCTGGAGCCGAGACCTTCTAGAAGCCGAGATTGTTCCTTTGGTTCCCGAATCCCTTTGTCGCCGGCGGGCCATTCTACTCTTCGAGGAAGGTCGAGGTCGGCATTAAGCTCAGTCAGTCAGGGGCACCGGATCTAGTTGTGCTAGGTAGAGATAGGAAGGAAAACATGAAGGAAGGAAGGAAGTGAACAAATCCTGGGTCGGTGACTGGCAGTGAAGCGGAACTCGGGGTCACGAGACCCATCACCCGAAAGAAAGTACTGCTGTACCAAAGTGCCGACTCAAGTCCCTCAGCATGGGCTAAATGATCGCCTGATAAGGTTGCAAAACAAGAAAGACATTGAGCCAAGAGACCTGTACGTGTGGGATAGTTCTGGGAAGCCGAAAGTAGACTGGAGTTCGGTGCTGGAATGATAGACTGTTGATCGCTTTTTTCGGACCAGAAGACCCTGAATCCAAGGCGTGGGCGAGTCAAGGTAGGCGTTCAAACAACATCAATCCTACACGCTGCGTGGACTAGGACAGGGGTTGTTCGGTCACCGCTTGACCGCTCGTTGGTCTCGAGGAGCAGCCCAAATGCGTCACGCGACAACCAGCTGCCAGGCTTACCTGTCGGCTCGCCCGCCGTTACAAGTGCGCTTGTCGCCTGCTGTGTCTCAACTTATCATCTCCTGGTTGCCAGAGGCTGTGCCGAGGGATGGTAAGAACAGTCGAGGCTGGATTGAGGGCGATGCTTGGAAATTGGCGCCGTTCGTCTGGTCTGCCTGCTTGCCTACCACGGTCGGGCCAAGAGCGCACGAGCCGGGTTCCCACACTGGAGGGATGGGATCCTTGTTGTTCCATCACCCTGAAGATCCCGGACCGGTATCCTAATCCAGCAGTCGAGTAATGGCACACGCGAGAGGCTGGGACCTGGGACCCTTGGGATGCGCGATCGAGAGAAGGCAAGCCATTTCCGCCCGGCCTCGTGGCGTGGCAGAGTGATGCTGAGACGAAGGAGAAGCAAAGCCCGACAAGGGCGGGGCCGGATTGGGGTACGGAACTCGTGCACCTCGAGTCGGAAAGGCACCCCGACGTCGCCCAAGCGCGCCAGCACCTTGGTGCGACTGACCGAAGCGACAGGCGGGTTGGGCAACGGGATGATTCCTGTTGCGTTGTCAGTCGAGGGGCAGCATCAACAGCACCCTCCTAGCGGCACGAAGAGGCTCGTAAGCGACCAAAAAAATTGGTGGCAATGAGGCACATCTACCCTCGTGAGGGAACCCCAGCCTCTGTCTAGGAAGATGAGGCGCCCGTCAAGGGTTCCCCGACCGCCCAACTTCAGGGGACCTTTATCCGCCTTGGCCTGGTTGAGACTCTATCTGCGTCTGAGATGCCACGGGAATGCTTTCATCGATGACTGCTCCTTGATTGCTTTTTGCTTATCGCTCGTGATCGTCATTGTCCAATCCGGGTTCGGAAAGAAGTGCGGACTGGCGGTGACGTTTGAACGAGAGGTACCAGCTACCCTCCATCTCGACATGTGGCTGCAGGAATGCTAGTCATGGCCTTGGCCGTCCCGCTGGAGGATGGCATCCGAAAGACAGAGGCGCGGGCGCCGCGGTTGACGGCGCCGGCGAAAGCCTGCTGGGTCGGTCTAGGAGATAGAGAGATACAGGTGGATGGTAGTAGTGGTGGTAGCAGCGGCAGCGGTAGCGGTAGCGTTAGCGGGAAGACTGAGGGATGTGGGAGGACATGGAGGAGATGCGAGGCCACCGCTCCACCCCGTCCCCAAGCCCCAAGCCCAGAGCAAGGCCTTACGGTGGAGGCCCTGTACCTCTAGGGGACTAGGGCCGTGCTGGGGAGGGGCGGTGGGCGACAGGGGTGCGCCTGGCTTGCCTGAGATCCTGGGAGGCGGTTTCCGCCAATTGCCGCACTTTTAAAACCAATGGAAAGCCCCCTCTTGCCTCCTCCGGCCGTATCGGTGCCTCCTGCCCCCCCGTGCTCGTGTTCACTTGCCTCCCGACCATTACCTGCAGTGCCTTATCAGCGACTACTACTACCTATCACATCCCACCTCGTTCTCGTCACGATCGCTTCACCTTCCTCAACACCCCTCGCAACCCACGAGCCTTACAACACTTACCACTTCTCACGCCACCCCGTCCAGCACATCTCCATGTCTTCCGCTTAGAACCTGACCATTGTGTCACTGGCGTTTGCAGAACGCCTCGCGTAACAGCACCCGTGCCGAGAACACCAACCCGACTGTCACACCTTCGGCACCTCAACGACTCTCTTACCTTTTCTAGGTTTGAGTGTACATCGAACAGTCATACGACCTGCTTCGACGCTTTGTTGAGACCTCGATCAGTACATTCCACCCCAGATAATTCTCCGAGACAGCAGTCTCATCTTGTTCTCTCACCACCACAAAGATGACGGCTGAACTCATCATGCCGTCCGTCCGCGATCTGACCCACCCTCACGGTGGTCACTGGGAGCACTACGCTCTCCCTCAGCGCCCGCACTTCTCCCACACGCGCTCGCAATCCTATCAGCTGCCCAACAACAGCAATGCCAACAGCACACCCATCACCACCACTTCTCACCACACATCCCCATTACACACCCCAGGCGCAACCTCGCCAACGTCACCCGGCACTCGGTCTCTTGCTGCTGCCCGCCAGGCGCGACCACTCTTCATGCCTGCCGTCCTGCGCCCCACTGAGTTCTCCTCAAAGTTGCCTCGCTCTCCCAAGAACGAAGACGGACCTGAGAGTCCCGCCGACCTGAATCTGCAGCGCGTCAACAGCAGCTTCATCAGTCTTCCGGGCCTGAGCATGATCGGTTCGCGACTGAGCCGGCGCTCCACGGGGGACAGCGGAAAGGCGATGGACTGCGATTTGGATCCGGAGCTGTTCCCCGAGGTCAGCGGCGAACCTACGCGCAAGCACTGGAAGGTTAGCAACAGCCCATCTTTTTGCCGATTTGGGTTTTCTGCACAAGCCAGTTTACTAACACCATGAGTGCAGCCCGATCCTCACGCCTCAATGTGCGATGACCCTACTTGCCAGCGTACATTCAACTACTTCAACCGCCGCCATCACTGCCGCAAGTGTGGCAACATCTTCTGTGACAGCCATTCTGCGCAGACAATCCCTCTCGACCAGGACCTCAACTACAACCCTCGGGGTTCCCCCTCGCGCTCCTGCGGGCACTGTTTCACCCAGTTCATCGCGTGGAAGAGCCGAAACAACAGCCAGGCCAGCAGCGATCAGGGCTCTTCAGTCGACACTGCCGCCGGCCCCATGCCTGGTGCCGCCATCCCTACGGGAAGCGCGAGCCCTGTTCCCACCAGCAGCCCCAGTGGTAGCGTCACTATGGGTTATGCCAGAGGCCCGGAGGTTGCCGCCAGTGTGCCTAGAGATTGGAACTGGAGCACCTTCTAGGTTTCTTCGCCATATACGTTGTCGGCGCTATTTCGAAGCGACGACCAATTACACAACATAGACATAGACATACTCCAATACCCGCCGTCGACACACCCTCAACGTTAATCGCGCCCCTCCCCCACCTCCACCCATCACTACAACACGACAAGAGCAACATAGACAGCGGGGTTTGTGAGCATCCTGTTTTGGGATATGCTCTTTTCATTTTTGAGCGCGGCGTTTGGAGGTTAGCTTTGCTTTTTTGAGACGCACTCGACAGATCGAGAAGACGTCATACCTCGCTACGGCGAATGTTAAGAAATCACACAGGAACATGGAGGAAGATACACTGGCCTAGGACGCCTCTGTGCTTCTTGCAGACGGGGTCGCGAGCCTGTCTTCAGTTCTTCCAGCAGTCCCATATATTTTGAGGACGGAATAACTCCCGCCAATCAAGCATCAGGTTCGCAACTTATATCCTCATTGACTTGTAATATGCAGTGAAGTGACATGACGTCCTGGTATGACTTCAGAGGCCTTTGTGTGGTAGTAGGCTCGGGATATAGGGAGCTCCACCAAACATGGTTTACAACATTCCTCCATCACCTTCCTACCAGTGGGCCGTCTCCCGTTTGCGGCACCCTTGCCGTTCCCGAACAAAGATCTTCTTCTGCCAAATATGTACGACAAATAGCAGTTCGCTGATAAGACCATCTTGAAATAGATTCGCAGCTATTTGAAGAGCCGCGAAAGCCCCTTCTTGACTTGCTGATCGCGTGAAGCTAGGCGCTGGGAAGGGGGGCAAGGGAGAGGCGGGGTGTTTTGCATACTGCAAGAAGAACAGAACCAGAGGCTTCACGACCCCTCACCTGT